>NW_008238359.1:8156099-8163170 GCF_000691975.1 Corvus brachyrhynchos
GACAGATTCTTGCTAGATGTTTCAGAGATGTTTATTTCTCCAGCCGCATGGCCGGGGCTCTGCCGAGGAACTGTTCCAGTCACGGGACCAAGGGTCCTTCTGCCCGCGCAGGGAACACAAACCAACCAATGGGAACGAGGCTGAGCAGGGGCAGGGAAACCCCGTGTCTGTGCCCTCAGGGCCCCTCTCCCAGGGCTCCATGGTAGGGGAGGGACCCCAACACCGGATAGACTTTTGGTAACTTTCCTTGATAGTCCAGTGGTTTAGTAGGAAAAGAGATGATGAGACACAGTGATACTGTCCACTAAAAACCAGTACTGTCAAAATGACACATTGACCTCCTAACTTTGCTGTTAACAGTATACATGTGAAGATACAGTAATGGCACAGGGATTTTTCATGATCTTCTTGTCTATTAAAGGGACAGCTTAGCATCTTCAAAGGAAGAAGTAGATTTCTGTAATGCTTATTTGTAAGGGCAAAATAAATTGATACACTCCTCAACTTAACTGAATAAGCCAAGAATGCATTAGGAATAAGGAGAAAAAAGATGCCCAAGAATTATCCCATAAGACCAGATGGATAAGCACAAGTGCAAATCTCAGATAAAGTTATGCTGAGAAAAGATCTTGTTTACAAACAGGCACCGAACAGGGTGTTTGTGGAATTACTGAGAAGAGTTATGCTTGATCCCCGAATTTAAATAATGGCTTCTAGTTGACAGCAGCTTTGATTACTCCTTGGAGCTACCCAAGCGAAAGAGAAACTGATGCAGTTGTCAGCCTGATCCCTGACTATCTGGAGTCATCATGTTCTGACAAGTGTATCAGGTACAGATGTTTGTAAAATTTTCTTAACAGGAGAGTCAGACAGGTCTGTCTCACCCATCAGCTGCCTCACATGTAGAGAGGCCACCATGATCACTGCTTCTTGCTTTCCTCCCATCCTTGTTCAACAGAGAAGCCTGATATATTCCCCACAAGCCCTATAAAGGTTGTAGCCTACGAGCTCTGTTCTTGCATTCATTCTTTGTATGTGTACACAGATACGTTCATATATTTCCTGTCTGGGTTCCCCTGCTTTTCTACCCAAAGAGGAGCAATAGTTGTAGCTTTTCTGCTCCACTCTGCCCCATTTTACATGCTCCCCAGGTTGTCTAAAGAGCAGCAGTAGCCAGATTCTCATATTGCCTCAATATGCATAAAGATCACTCAGGAACCTTCAACTTTTTTATCTCCTGGTGGATTTCTTTTTTCCACTGCCCTCAGAGCTGGACACTTCTGCCTGGATCTCTCACAGCAGCATTCCCAAGCACTGGGTGTGAAGAAGTGACTCAAGCTCTAAGCCTGCTCTGCTGCAGTAGATGGTTTTCAGCTGTGAATAGTCCTTCCCTATGAGCCAGTGATATGCAGCCAGAGGTGTAACCATGTGCTGACAAAGCATAGAATCACAGAATCATTCAGGCTGGAGAAGACCTCTAAGGTCATCAAGTCGTCAGACAGAAAGCACAAATTTACATTCAGTGATTGACAGGAGGGACACTGGATATAGTAAAATCTGTACCAGAGCTCATCATGAAAAGAGGAGTTTAGCAGATAGGACTGACTCCTAAGAGTTGCGCCCATGTGCCACATATTAACACAGAAGTATTTTCTCTCCTTATTTTAAAGTCATTAGTTTAATTCAGACCAATTATGAAAACAGTTTGTTAGGAACTTCAGTTACTTCAGCTTAGGGGCACCCAAAATGAAAAAATGATCTGATTAGAAGATGTAGTTTTTCAGTCTTCTAAAAACATTTTTAAGGTACCTTCAGTTGTGGCACCCCAGATTATTACATCTGAAAATTAAAAGTAGTTGTTGAAGTACTGTTTTTACTCTTATGCTTAAGAGCACAATAACTGTAATTGCAAAAAAACATCAGTTACTTACAATTCTTTCAGGTGCAGGCTTGTTTGCTTGGTAAGCTGGCTCAGAGAGAGACATTGCCAGCATGCCAGTGCACTGCTGCCATTCAAGGCTGCAGCCTTTTCTGGTTTCTAGCAACAATTTGACCTAGATATTTCTGTGGATCTTGTACAGATGTGGAAGAGAATGGAGCAGCTCAGCAGGTGCAAGCCCTGGTTATTGGTGATTACTCCTCTTAGCCTTTGGCTCTGATTTGCAAAGGTAGAAACATTAGCAGCACATCAATTCTTACTCCTATGCTAAGAAACATGATGAGATTTGACAGAATGGATGCAAGTGACTGATCATTTATCCCTTTGCCAAGTAGCTAGTGAGTTGATATGAGAGAGCCAAAACTCTTAAGTCCACTATACTGTTCACCATATTCTTTCTCAGCGATGTTTTGGGGACAGGAAATACCATTATCATGGATCCAGCATCTACCCAGCCTTTGCTCATATTAGTAAAATAGGTCTTCAGTATCAGGATGGCCATGTGTGAAACTATTCTCCGAAGTGCCAGTTTAAAAAATGATGATGATTTAAATGCTGCTTTCAGATCAGGTATTAACTGTTTGTATAAGCAAGAAAAAATGTTTCAGAAAAACATCATAGAATCATAGAATGTGCTGAGTTGGAAGTCCAACTCCTGGCCCTGCGTAGGACACCCCAAGGAACAGACCAAGCGCCTGTTTCTCAGTTTTTGCTGGAAATGACACAGATTTTGTCCAGTTTTCTAAGTTGTGTCTGTAAATGAATCTTAAATTCAGTCATTTGGAGAGGATAAGAAGTATACGGTCATATTTTATTTCCATTTAATATAGTGCATATCCTTTGGAAAAATGCCATCCCGTGCTACATGCATTGAGGTACAGGATCCAAGCTCCTAAGCTACAGTTGTTCTAGAAGAGGAAATTTTGGTTATTCGTATCATGGGCACAGAGAGGAGGTCAGCTGCTAAGTGTTTCAACTTAGTTGTAAATTGTTTTATTATCCTGTTGTCTTTGTGATACTTGAACAATTGACATTGCTGCAAATTGATCGTATTCCTGTATCCTGAGTTTACAACTGAAACAGGAGAAGCGTAAAAGAGTGTATGTTGAGGAGCTGGTTAGAGGGAAGGAACTTGGACTTGTTCTTCCTGAAATTTTTACTGCCTTTCACAGGTTTTTTTATGGGCTCCAGGAGAGATTTGAATGAGGTGTTAGGTTGAAAACTGAACTGAGAGGCTTTTCCTTATGTAGGGAAAGATAGTATAAAGGAATTAACTGTTTGACAGCTGGACTTGGACTTTTGATGGATATTTTTTACAGGAGAGTGTGAATCCCCCTGCTCCTTTTTCAGCTGCTCCAAACACAGGGTGTAGTGCTCAGAGGGTCACTGCTCACTGTTCCATTCCTGTGCTGGGAGCAGGGGGATGAGGACTGTGTGGTGTTCTTCTCCTCCTGCCTCTGGGCTTCCCAGGGAGCCAGGGCAGAGGGAGCTGTGCCAGGATGTGTTACTGTCGTGGGTCCATGGTGGGTGACTGCCCTGGGGACATGACAGGGAAGTATGAGGGTAAGTGGGACCCAGGAGTACATGTCTGAGCCAGGATGCCTCCTGGAGCTGGTGTCCCTGGGGTGGAGGTTGTGTTCAAGTCCTTACTCAGGGCTTGGTTTACAGGCACTATCTGGCCTATAAAAAGCCATTATAACATAGCAAGTACTTGCCCCTAGCAACCATTGTAGGCTTGCAGAGAGAACTCTGAGAAATAAATTGCTGCTCTTCAACATCAGCTTGCACCCACCTCATAAACCCGTTCCTGAGCTTGGCACTGGGAAAGAAAGAAAACAGGATTCAACCGCAGACTAGAGTTTTGTGTTGTGGTTTAATTTTTACACTAAGAGTTCGGTTATTTTTACCTAACAAACAACATTATTACCCCTATAACTCTCTGTGTGTTGGCACGGGGGCTCTGCGGCGCCGGTGTCTGACAGCTTGCTAATAATGGAGCGTGGTACGAGCACGTCCTGTGCCAGCAGCGATTACTGCGAGCAGGCGGCAGCGCGATGACAGCCTTGAGAAGCAGCAAGTGCAATCTTAGAGGTGACATCGGAGGGAATTTCCCAATTATTTCTGCTTCGTTAGGCTTCGGGTGACGGGAAGGTCACACAGCAAGTGCACTCCCGCCCAGAAGGTGCAGGTCACCTCTTTCAGACTTCTCAAAATGGTCCCTTTATAATTGAGGATGTGATTTAGTTTTATTATATTTTTTAAAAGATAATAAACTATTGACAGCTGAGGTTGCAGGCTGAATTTAGCCATAATCACAACCACAGATGCTTGTGTTTTCACACAAGTAACTGTACTCATTAAGTCTTCCTGTATAAACAGCTAAAACTCGGTACTAAATTGCCAAAGGAAGCCAAGATCTCTGAATACCACCATGCTGCTGCCCAGGGTGCCTACTAAATATATGGAATGGGAAAGGGGGGAGAGGGGAGAGCAAAGAGTGATGAGGACAGCTTTTGTGGTGGTGCTGCTGACACTGAAGGATGGGATTAATCACAGAACATCCTGAGTTGCAAAGGACTCACAAAGGATCATTGAGTCCAACTCCTGGCCCTGCACAGGACACTCCACGAGTCACACTATGTGCCTGAGAGCATTGTCCAAACACTTCTTGAACTCTGCCAGGCTGGTGCTGTGACTGAGATAACTTCAGGCCATTCCCTTGGGTCCCGTCACTGGGCACCAGAGGGAGGAGATCAGTGCCTGCCTTTTGCTTCCCCTGGTGCGGAAGTTGTAGACTGCCACAAGGTCTCCCCTCAGTCTTCCCTTATTTAATTAGTGTCGTTTCAGAATTAGGCTTCTGTGCTTAGCCAGGCATGCAGATTGAGCTGTAGGTACTGGAAAGAGGAGGCAATCCAGGCTGCCCAGCAGGCCCTCCTGTGTCTCTTAAAGCAGAAACCTGGATTACAGGCTTAGGCAGGACACCCAGATTTACTTAGCCAAAACCAGACAAGATGACTTTTGTTCTCTGTGGTGTTTGGAATCATATCAGCTGCAATATTAATACTGTTCCTGTGACAGCATGCTGTTGCCATGATGTAGCTCTCAAGAAATTACTGGAAAGGTGTGATTTTTTTCACCCTTAGATGTTTTAATGCAGAGCTTTCAAACAGCTCCATTTAAGGTTGCATATTCTGCTGGTATCATTCCTGTGGTAATGGCAGCACGGAGCAAGAATGGAGACACAGTATCCTCTTGCAGACCCTTGTCCAATGCCAATCCTTTACTTCCTCCCTTAGGATAAGAGGACAGAGAAAAATTGAGCTCTTGGTGCTCAGAAGCTGCTGTCATGGGTGGCTGAGTATTGAGAAAAGCAAGAAAATAGATACATCTGCTTGCAGCCCTGAGCACGCACTCATTCAAGGGCTAGCTGGGGTCTGACTTGACTTCTTAGTCCTTCCAGGTTGGACCTATTTGTCAGGGGATGACAGTACTACAGAAACCAAATATTATCAGCCAAGAAACCACTTCTGCAAGGAGGATTTTCAGTTGGTGACATGCCTCAAAGTTACATAGAATCACAGATTCACAGTTGGAATGGACCCACAAGGGTCACTGAAATCCAGCTCCTGGTCCTGCACAGGACACCCCCAAGAATCACACCATGTGCCTGAGAGCATTGTCCAATATATCACTGTATAAAGCGCAGGAGAGACTGAGTGGTTTGGGGTTTATTTCCATTAAAAAATACAAGTTTGGTTTTTTTGGGGGGTCAAAATCAAAATTTAAAATACCTCTTTGTTCTTTTTGAGAACAGCAGTCTAAATGCCTTTACTACAGCTTTCACTCCCCTGGGATGGACAGCCCACTGAGACAGCTTCCTCTGAGCAATAGGTTTTGTCTCTTTGAGATCCTGTGAGAACTTGGACTCATGAAGAGAGACCAGGCATGAAGAGAGACCATTAGGCAGCGCAGTGGGATCCTCATATCCAAACTCCTAGTTTTAGAGAAAAAATATTGAAATTAAAAACACTGTAATGAAAAGGTGTGGGTGGGTTTTGGTTGGTTTTTTTAACAAAAAAACAACCCTCACAACTGCTGGAAAGTGAGAAAAGCACTTCCTTTGATGCCCAATTTTGTCAAAATCACTTGGGAGTGAGTCTATCACTAGTGGTGAGCAGCCTAGGAAGGTATGAATTAGCTTGATGCCAGGTAGGGTCTGGGAAAAAGCCATATAAGACAAAAATTAAATTAAAATCACTGGAAGTAGGAACCTAAATTGTTCTTTAAATTATTTGTCCCCATCACTGTGTTGCAGGAGCATGTATGAAAAGCAACATTCTCTTTTTATCCCTCCAGCTGGGAGAAAAGCACTCCATATGTGGCCATGGAGTGCTAAATGAGAAGTCCTGCGGGTGCTATGGCTGGGAGCCAGATGTACCCAAAGCCCTAGATGCTTATGTGTAGGAACATGCACTCATGAGCTCTCTACATCACATGCAGACACCTAAATTCAAGTGTCTTAGTCTCAAGATGACTCTCATCTGATGTTTCACGTTTAAAGAATTACTAATTTTTCAAACAGTTCTGCTGCCTGTAAAAGAAACTTGAATTTGTGTTTTCTTCTTCCCCAAGAAAAAACCTGAAACAATTCCTCACGGACATTTGCATATTTCCAGAAACCTGTTCAGTATATGTCAGTTCTGTTCAGCATTTTCCATATCCATGCCCTATGTATTTCCAACATGATATGCCCTTTGTTTATCCTAGTATTGCATGGCCCACTCGGACATTTGGGGAAATAGAAGATGGTTGGAAATGAGGAGTCCATGTGTCTAGTTGTTATCTGTGCTGTTGCAGTATTTGTAGTCAGTGCTTCAGTCTTTCCTTGTTTGTGCATTTCTATCTGTTTGACCTTGAGGAAGTCACTAAGAGCCCCTGTGTGCCTCTGTTCCCCAATTGTCCAGTGTCAGCATTGCTCCCTGTCTGCATTGGCAGCCCATTTTTTTATTAAACCTCCTTTTATTTTTTTCTGGTTAAGGAATTTCTTATTGTTTCCTGAGAGATTGTGCTAGTATTATCCAGGAAAAAAAAATAAAGTGATGTGTATCCATTATCACTTTGATGGTTTCAGC
>NW_008238359.1:8163202-8234135 GCF_000691975.1 Corvus brachyrhynchos
GTTTTTTGTGGCTTGGAGTGAAGTTTAACCTGTGGAGAGTGCTTATGGGAGATGGGGGTGGTTTTCTGGGATTGTTTTTCCTCCCTTTGTCAAGTTGTGTACTGTGCAGGGTGCACTTTCTCCCAGGATGAGTTGACAAATAAAATACTCTGTCTAAAGCAATCTTGATGTATCCAAACCTCTCTCCGAGTGAGGCCAAGCACTTTGGCAGCTCCGTTTTGCAGCGAGGTTCTCCAGAGCTGACAGCCGAGGCACTGCTGAATGGGCCAGCACAGGGCTGGTGCTGATTAATGATGCAAGCACAGCTCCGAGGAGCAATGCCTGAGCAAACAGGGGTGATGTCAGCCCTAGCAACAGATGGCAGAGCCCTCTCTCCCGTGCTCCGCGGGCTGCTCCAGTACTCGGAGCTGGTGAATAAGGAACAATGAGGGTAGCGCAGGGTTAACCGCCACTTCTGTCAGCGTTTTTGTGCTGGCTTCGCTATTTCACAGCAAAATGCCACTGGGTGAATTGATTATTTTTTGTTGTTTTGCTGTCCAGACGTGAGAGAAAAGTGGCCACAAGCAACTTTTAGCTCTTGGGGCCGCCTGGTAAAAGGGGCACAATAAACATCCTTCCTGCAAATGTGGAAAAAAGCAATTGAAGGTGGAGCTGTTTTATAGAGGTTTCTGATGCTGTTGCAGATTGTTATGGGTCAGTCGCTATTTCTAACACTAACCTCAGCTGCTCAGGGTGGCTGGAAATGCCCGTGTTAATTACCATCAGGCTGAGGTCTTGTCTGTAGACACAAGTTGTATTGCTTTAACTACACTGGTATCATTAAAGCAGTACAAATACCCTGAAGTGAATGCAGTTACAGCGGTATAAATGAGCTTGTTTATCTCATAATCTATGCTAGTATAAAGCACCTTTATACCCATGTAATTGCACTCACTGGGGGTTGTGCCAGTGTAAATGTTTTGGTACGAAAATCAATAACTGGCATACTTGGAGGCTGTCTGGGGTCTGGCAGGCTGGAAGTGCTGTGCTGCAGCAGCTTCCATACTGAAGCTCAGCTATTTTTGTTTTTAATCTATCATTCTTGTCTTGACAAAGTGCTGTGCTGCAGCAGCTTCCATACTGAATGCTCAGCCATTTTTGTTTTTAATCTATCATTCTTGTCTTGACCTAGAAATAAAAATTTAATGGAAAGTTGAATTTATGGTGGCGGCAGAAATAGGGGTCGCAGGTGCTGCCTTCCCTCCTTGAACTGCAGTGGCTGGAGGATGATGGAACCATCTGAGCCACGGGATGGGAGAGGTCCCTTCCTGCACAGAGACAGGGAAACAGCCAGCCAGCAGGCCCTCCCGGAGAAATATCAATGATGGGAAGGAGAGTGATGTAGCTTAAAATAAGAGGTGGAGAGCTGCTTCCCTTCTTTCTGGGACTGCTCTAATTCATGCCATAAAACCACACTGACAGCCCCAAATCCAGTTTGCCTCCCTCATCTGCCTCATAGGGTTTTTATTTTAGGGCTTAGAGGCTGTGACTCTCCCTACCAAACTGTAGTGATCTGCACCATCTGTGAACTGCCTTTATAGTGACTGGGGAGAGGGAGAGAGACACTTCTAAACTACGTTTTATCTCCTCTTAGCTTGGATATCTAAAAAAACCCATATAAATCATGCTTAAGATGTGCCTGCTTCTCTGCTTTGACTGTACAAAGATGTTTGTCAGCTGGGTAGGATGCAAGTGCAGTGGGTCTTACCTGTCCTGCTTAACCAGGGGCCAGTTCTGCTCCATGGCACCTTTGCTGGCCCTTGGCTTTAAGAGAGGTTTTGGTGATGTGGCTGAAGAAATATTACTGACTCTTGGAAAAATCCATGTACTAAAATTGCTTTTACTCTCACTTTTTTGTGCCTCTGTCCTCTAACTGACAAAGCAAAATTATTTTGGGGCATCGGGTGTCTTAGTGAACTTTTAATGGACTGTTTGCTCATTTCACTTTTTAATGAACTTTTGTTGATTATGTTGCTACTTCACACTGTGGCTACCTTGATTCATTTCTGTCTGCTCATACAAGCAATTCTTCTGGAAGAGAAAAGGCCGTTGTAGCTCTCTGTGCACTCCTGGTTTTGAGCCACCATCACCACTCTTCAAAGTAGCCACCAGGATTGCCCAGGTCCTCAGCAGCACACTCAGTCGCTGTTACCAGATATCATGGCCCTTTTGAAAATAGCAGGATTTTGTTTGTGGGATTGGATCTGTGGCTCTCCCGACTCTAATGTAGCCCCATCCCAGCTGCCAAGCAGTCTCCAGTCTGTTCCCAACTCCTGCGTGTCTCCATGATTCCCCACACAGTGGCTGTTAGCTCAGTGTGCCTCAATAGATAAAGGGTAGATACTGTTTAGAAGCTACCTGGTAGCGATTTCCTCCATCTTAAATGTTTTAAAAACCTAACCCATTTACCTTTTACTTCTGAGTGTTTTAGTTTCATCAAACACTACTTACAGCAGTTATAACCTGATCCTTTTGGATCCTACAGGACCAGTTTCTAGATTTAGGGCTGTGCTGTTGCTGTAAAAACAATACTGCAACTAAAAAGAATAGTTTGGGTGAGTGAGGAGGCCTAATTGATTCATCAAGGGTTATACAGCACAAACACTTCAAAGCATCGTCACAGGATCCTGCTGTGAAATGCCACTCAGCCTCCTGCCACAAGAAGCCCAAGGAGCAAATGCTTTGCATGTTCTAAGGAACTACTGAGTCTTAAAAACCCCAAAACTAATCGTTTTTCCTTGCACAGAGACTCTATGTCAAGTACTTGTGCTTTATTTTTACCTATATTTACCCATTTTTTTATCTCAAGAATGACTCTCAAAATTGCTCAGATTCTTAAAACATGAACCTGAGAGACTGAAGTGTTTTCAGTGTTCTTCTGCTGTGCCCAGCACCAGTCTTCAACACACAGTTTAATAGCTAAGATTCCTTATCTGTAAAATAGGAGAAATCTGTTTAACCTGAGAAGGGGCTGACCTCATACCTCACACAAGCTTTTGGTGCTGAATTCGTTGACAATTATAGGGTACAATGTAATCTTTGTGTGCTAGATGTTGTTAAAGAACATGATGTTAAGGTTCTTAGATTTGTCTGAAGTTTATTTTTTTTTAATTATTTTTAAGCGCATGTTGAAAACTATCGAGTCACTGAGGAATGAAGTTTTATTTCCAGCTCATTAAAACATACTGAAAACTATGGAAAACAGGTAACTTAGTGTTGTTTTGAGTCCCATGTTTGAGGCAGTTTTATTCCCTTCAGTACTGAATAAAATGTAACTGATCTGTAAATCAACCCTTTGATGCAGTAAAACTGCCAGAAACCAAAACTGATCTGGCTCAAATGATAGACACTTACTCTGGCTGACAACTTATACATTTAATTGGAAGCTGCAGCTTTTGAAATGAATTGGACGGAGTGAAATCATCACAGTCTCAGATGTAGACAATGACAGAAGCCAGTATGTTCAGTTCTCTTCACTGAGGCTTGTAACACAGAAAAAGCTGATGATCTTACTAGATTGCGATTGAAGATATTTGCCCTTCACTGAATAATGAGCTTGCAATCACATTTTGCTGAAACAGGTTCTTTGAACAAATGAAACTTAAATCAGAAGGAAGTTAAATCTCATTTCTTACTCTTCGATCAAAGCCTTCATGCTTGAGCGCCTCGTAGAGAGGAACATTAGGCTCACATTTCTGTAATCTTATTTGTTATTCAAGATTTGCTCCTGATAGCTTAAACTACTGGGAAAACAAAAACAAAAACAAAAACAAAAACAAAAACAAAAACAAAAACAAAAACAAAAACAAAAACAACAAAAAAAAAAAAAACCAAACCCACACCCATACAGCCTTAAAAATGGAAAATCGATTCATTTCCACCACTTTGCAAAGCCTTTCATTATAAAGGGAGAGCAAAGCAAGTAGAAAAGAACTGCATGCATCCAAAGTCACCAAATCTTTTCACTTGTTCCCAGGGCTCGGACAACAATGCCACTATGAAAATAGCACCGAGGAGGAAGAGCATGCTGGGTAATGAGATGCAAATGAGCACACCAAGCATCCCACTCTGCCTCGGAGCCTTTGTATCCAGTAGTGCAATAACAACCAGCTTTTGAGTCATGATAGGTTAGCACAGAATAGGTTTCACAATGGGTGTATGTATTATCCTTATGGTTCTCCTCAGCTTGTGGTCAGCAGGATAGTTAAACATGGCATCCATTTCAGTGAGAATCTGCCTAGATTAAAACTAGCTGAAACAAGAGTGCCACAATTAATTGTAACAAAACTCAGTGTGAGACCTTGTGAAGGGAGAAGGACATTTTATTTTATTTAACTTGATCTGGAACTTGTTTTTTCTTACACTGTCATACTGTGCACACCAAGGCACATGTATCCAAGTGCTGTGGCCAAGATGACTCTCGTGGGAAACTGAAGTCCTCTCTCTGTCTCTTGGGTTCTTCTTCACTGGCAAGGAACAGAACAAGTTGGGGTTTTTTTGAACAGGTCTCCTAAACATTCAGGAATTAACAGTTACCTTTGCATTGCAAATTTCTTTATTTCTGTTTCTGTAACTCATTGCTGACTGTCTCATCTTGGATCTCTTTAAGGCCATCATCTGTCCTTTTCTTACCATGATAGTATAGGTGATGTGCTTTGTGCCCTCCTTCTGTTACCAAACCAGAGATCTCATGCTGTGACAGGTCAATGCTGGGACCTTATCAGAGCTGTGTGCCCAGATGTAAACAGTATGTTCCCCAGATGTCTCCTTGGCTTAGCAGTATAGACCATTCCTTTAAACCTGACTGTAGTTTCTTTGAGTGCTTTCACACATACACGTTTCCATTCCTGTTTCATCCATATCCATCATATTTTTAAAAGGGACCTGTGCAAGGGGGAGGCATCTAAGAAGACTTGGATTTACGCAGAGGACTAAGCTGTTTCACAAGGCTGGGGCACTGGGCTGGCTTCACAGTGAAAAGCAGCTACTGTTCCTGTTCTAGTTTTGCTGTGTATTTTTGCTGTTTATTATGTGCTGAGCCAATGATGTGGGGGCCACATCTAATACTGTATTTTACCTTTTGGTAACAGTTTATAAATCCATGCTCAGAGAAGCAAAAAAAGGGCAAATTTTAGAAAATGCTTAGTGCTGTTGTAGCTGAGCTTTATGATATTGTTAGTTAATAATATCCTACAGAAATAACTTTCTTCCTTCTAGGTCACAATGCACTTTACAAAGAAACATATCCATTATCCCAGTTTTATGGGAGGGCAAACTGAAGCACAGAGACAGAAAATGTGCCATATAGGGTTACAGACCAAGACAGAGGGTGAGCAGGAAATCTAACAGAGGTGTCTCAGTATGGTTTCTCAGGCAGGAGACGACCGTGGGAAGGGCAGCAGATCTTGACAGTGCTGAGTGCGAGTTGCATGTCATGAAAGAGGGCCATATATCTTCTCTGTGAAGCTTCTTTCCCCAGCTCTGTGTTCTGCCTCCAAATCAGCAAGATCACCTTGCCAATGAATCATTTTCTTATTAGAGATGAAGATGAGATTGACTTGACCTGGGGAATCTGCAGGGAGCACAAGGCACCACTCTTCCAGCACTGTGGCTTTACTGAGCTGGAGACAATTGATGGTCATGAGAAATCAGCACCTTTTGGTTCTTAACACATTTGGGGAAAAAGCTGGTGTTATTTTTCCATTGTCAAGAACAGTGCTTGGTTGAGGGAAAAATGCAGAATCACTTCTCTCTAAAAGGTAACGAGGGTGTGTAGATTAGGGGGAGAAACTGACAGCTGTGCCCTGCCCACCCTCCACACCTCCTCCACAACTGAGAAGGGAAAATACCAGGAATTCATCATGCTGTGGCCTATCTTATACAAAGCATACATTGGAGACTTTTTTATTATTCTTTTTTCCTTCTTTTGTCATAATATGCCAAAGAAAGAGATCGAACAAGAATTCATGATGTATCCACACCCAAGGTGCAGAATATTTGCATAGACCCTTTCCACTGAAAGTGATACCACCACCCCTGCCACAGATATTATATAAGTCTTCATTCCTGCAAACAGTGAAATTAATTAGCATAAATTATATCCAGAGTCTAGTTAGGATCAGTCGTTGCTTTTGCAGAATTACAAGGCCTTTGTGCACAAAAAAATTAAAGAAAATTGTTTAATGATGATGTGTGCTGGTTACTAAGCTAGCCACCAGTTAGAGATATTTATAGCTATTCCTGCCACTAATAATGATATGCTAATTATAACCCAAATAGAATTCTGTAATTTCTCCCTGAAAATGGAAGCAATGCAGAGAGATGTTAAAATCTGTGCTGAGGCATCGTATTAGCAAGTAGGTTTTTAGGTGGCACTGCACTTCTGAAGAGAAGAAAGCAAAAGAAGATGGGAGTGCTGTTTCTATTCTTACATATTTGTTTGAGCCTAAATAAAGGATTTAAACTTGAAAACGTTCTTATCCTACAAAGCATTCTCTGTGAAGTGTTTTAGAAGCACTAAGCCTGTGTGGGAGAGTCCCTCAAGGGCATTTGCTCAGTTGTTCCAGAGCATCACAGCCCCAAGAGATGACTCAGGCAACGATGAAGCGCCGAGAAATTGCTCATCAGTTGTGCTACAGAGGCCAGAGCAGCTTGGGCACATTGAATATTACCATTTAAATATTGCAGCTGTGGACTGCAGACTGTGTCTGCAATCTTAAGGGTAGGTCCTGAGGGATTATTTTAGAGGGCAAGCATTTTGGGTTGCACTTTGAGTTTCATCCCACATGAGTTTTCAAGGAGCACATCACTGAGATGCCTGAAGCTATTTCCAGTCCAAAGTGACCACAGTCAGGTGGTGACTGTGGTTTGGTACGGCAACCTTTGCAGACATTATCCTGCTGTCCAAAGCAAATTTGGATTTGGTTTCTTCCTGGCCAAACATACCTCACTGCTATCACTCTTATATCAAGTAAGAATAACTATGATAATTTCTGCTCCAGAAATGTGAAAGAATTGGCACTTTAAATGCAGCTCCTGTAACAAGTAACTACTGAGGGGTATTATAAAATCTGAGATTTAAGCCATGCAGCTCAGAGATAACAAATAAAATTTCAGCAGCAAAGAGCAGGAAGACAGGGTGAAGAAATAAGCCTTGCAGTCACAGAACTATTTGTCTGACCTCTGTCAACTGCAAGGCTTTCAAACATATTTTGAAGGACAGAATAATTAAAAACATGAAAATAAATAGAAAGCAGGATAACAGTGGTCATGGGTTTATTAGAAGTAAATTGTATCAGCCTATCTTGATGTCATGGACAAGATAAATGATGTTCTAAGAAATACTTTGTATGTCATCTACGTAGACTTCAGTAATGCATTTGATACAGTTGCACTGCAGAATTTATGAGGCACGAGGACTTGGAGATTAATTGTTGACTTGATACTGCATATGGGCCTGGCTAAAGAGGAAATAAAAATGATGAGTCTTGAATGAGGAATCTGCATGCTGAAGGGCATACATTAACAGATTATGTCAAGTATTGGCTAGACAAATGATCTTATATGGTGGTTTCTTCAGTGGTGCTGGCATCAAGAGAGGCAGTTTGCTCTCATCCAGAGTTGGAAGGCATCATCCAAACCGTAGGGTTTGGGGACAAGGAAAAAAAAACCAGAAGAAAGGATCTCTAGGAGTTTGAAGAGTAGAAATTCATTAATGAAGTAAACTAAACAGTGTATTTGAGGATTAGTACTAGATTGCTGCTCCCTGCTAGATGCATCCACGGGAATCAGTAGTTAGACTGCTTTAGTGTGGCTGTACAGACGTTATCTGGAGCACAGTGTTCTCCATCCATCAGGCTTAGGAGGAAGGAAGGCTGGAACTGTAATGCAGGGAAGGTAATGGCAAATTCATTAGGTGAGAGGGAGCCAATACAGCTTGTCTTGTTTAGTTGACCAAAATGAAGGTGCAAATTGTTCATAAATGCAGTCTGGAAACCAGGATATTCAACAGTCGTGTTCGCAAATAACCTTCCAGGAGAAATATACAGAACACAAAACCTGGGCACTCCACAAGTGAAGAACATTTAGAAAAGTGTAGTGGCTTTGCCTGCAGTTCCTGAGGACTGCACTGGCTGAGTTTTAAAGAATGAAAGGGAGTCCCTCTAGAGTCCCCTGTTTTACAGGCAGAACAGACTGGCACACCATATTGTCACTTCAAACATATTCTAGGAACAAAAAAAGCCAGGATCTGCCTTTAAAGGAAAGTGTAATCCAAAATCTTCATTGAAATGAATGTTTGCTGTGCATTTTGTTCAGAGTTTTGATATTTTCAGCAATAAGCTGACGGAACTCTTTAACGAGAGACAGAAGGGACAATGAAAGAAGAACAAAAAGATTTTGCTTCAGCTTCTCCTGTTTTTTTTTTTTTCCCAGACGTAACCATGCATTAGAAAATGTAACTGTTTTTAAAAAGCAATCATTTTTTATACCTAGCTTGTTTCAAAAAGGTCGTTCCACTCTCATTGTCACCTCAGGAAAAACAATAAAGCAGCAGTCCTCCACGTAATTGCACAGGCTCGCCTGGTGGGTTCTCTTTCTTGTTCAATGAAGTATCATTCATTTAGATCAGAATACAGTCTTTCTAAATTAGAGGTTTACATGTGTAATTATATAAAATGATATGTTTGTTTACATCTCCAAGTAAAATGTACGTCGTTTTCTGTCATTTATCTTTGAAATTCAATTTTGCTTTGTCGATCCCTAATTTATTGCAGGAGATGAATGTGCTGTTAGAGTGTTTACAATGCCTCTCGCTGCCTGTGGATAATAGAATTACCCTGGTTATTGCTATTCATTTCGACATTTCTATGGTTAGAAATACGCGATAGTTTTACATTCCTGAATATATAGTGCAAATCCTAATGCTATTTATTGTGGCTCCCTTTTTTTTTTATCCATCTAAAGACTTAAATTTACTTTCAAAGAATAGTGGGACATTTGACAGCTGATGGCTGTATTTCTCAGCAGCTGCGTACTCTCTTCTGTGTTCATAAATGCGTGGAGAGGCTGTGTTCATACCTTTGTGTGTAATGTTAATAAATATTTTCGATTTCTAGTAAACCCGAAAACTCCCATATGAATTTCTCCCGATTCAGCCCTGGGGCTTTGGTGAATGAGCAGTGTGTATAACCAGTCACTGAATTTATGGAACATTTTTGGAAAAACAGTGTTTGTTTTACTTATTCCTTTTGTCTGTTTAACTGGTTGGGTTAAAAGGCCTTTATTTCCAGGAAGCAGTCCCAAGGCATTATTTTTCCAAGCAGAACTTTCAAGGCTAACTCTACAGAATGTTTCCTTTGATATCTTCTTGAGGTTTTCTTTCTGTATTCCTGTTCCTTACAGTATTTGAAAAAGGCAGACTGGGAAGCACATCCACTTTGGACTGTAACAGGATAGGAGCAGTGCTGCAGGATGCTCAGAGCATCTCACAGGGCACAAGAACTCAGTGAAGAAAGGTGTCTAATTTCATATTCTTCTTTTCATTTCAAAATTGTTCTCTTTGAAGATGAGGATCAATATCTGAATGTGGAGAAGGTTTCCCTCATCACCTAGGGTCTGGAAATCTTCCAGATGAGGAAGATTTCCTTTCGGCTAATCCATCCAGACCATCTCTGTGTGTGTGTGCACGGGACATGTGTGGCCCTGTGCTGCCTGGGAGTCCCAGGAAGATCCCGACTGCACTGTGAGTGGGAATGGTGTAAAGCATGTACTGCTATGACTTGGAGCCAGGCAGCACGTCCTGAGGTTGTGTTTAAACCCTGCATAATAACCTGAAGTCCCTTGTTACGCTTCCAACCCATCCATCCCCCACTTGCATTTTCTTAATAAAATGTTTTTTATGGATATGCGGAGCAGGGGAAAAAAATTAATAATGGACAGTAAAACGTGCAGTAGATTGTATCCTATTAATCTTTTGCCAGGGAAGGGGATGACGTTGCTTTCTGTCTCAGCTTCATATCTCTATGAAGACACTCAGCCTTCAGCTTAAAACAAAAAAAAATTTATTTGGCTTCTTTTACTTTAGCCTGCTTGTTACCTGTCTTACACTTTTTTCATATTTCACCTAAACAAAGTTTGAGAATGAGAAATCAATAAAGGAGTACTTCAGAATTTCTTTTTAAAAAAAGAAAAATTCTTTATACTATAAAATTTGCAGCACTTCCAGAGATAGCAGTAAAATATGCAGTCTCTCCATACCAGATTCTGTTATCTTTTATGCAGTGCCTCAGGAAACAGCTCAGGTAAGGTTATCCATCCACAGGTTGAATGAAAATAATTTAATTTCATAAGGAGAAGGCTATTGAACTCTACTTGGCTTCACAGCCATATTAGGGAAATTCAATCTGTGTCCCAAAATAGCCTGTGGAAACCTAATTTTTGGTCCCTAAGTGCTGTAGTACTGAAAATGTGAATTTCTTCTAAGCCAAGGGTCAGTTTAGTTACTATCGCACCTACAGCCGTGGGCTGTTCTGGATGTGTAGAGAATAAGCATCAGAAGAAGCAAACCCAGAGCAGTTTTTCCCTCTGTGTAATACTGTTCAAGCTCTCCAGTGCTTCAAGATTTCCTCTGCCATAGCCTTTGCACTTAACAGCCCCTTATGAATTTTTCTTCTGTGGCCAAGTCCACAGAAGAAATTTGAATTAATGAATTAATTTGTTTCCAACAAAACCACTTCAAATAACGCATATATATGGAAAGAATGAACATCAGTAAACCTTAGACTAAATATACCTCTCTAAATATGTGCATTTTAGGATAACTTTTAATATTCAGTTTATGGGGTAGATGCAAAATGTCACACACATGCATATCCATAATCTAATATTTGACTGTACATGCACTATATATGTATTTGTATAGCACTGTCTGTCTACTTCAGCACACGCAGGCACGCAGAGGTTTTATTTCTGTGAGCACCCTTCTGTGAAACGAGAGCTAACTGAAGGCAGAGCATGGATTAAATCCTTCACTTTGATCATCATCAAATTCTACAAAAAAACAATCTAAAAAATTATAAAGCATTAGTCATGCTGTTGAATTTGTAACTATTCCTGATTTTATGTCATGTTCAGTGATCCAGACACACACGTGTATTCATCCACACACATGCCTGGCATTACTCCTATGACATTAGACCTATCGCTGTTTGCTATTAAGTTACATTTCTTCATTTGCACTCCAGTAACTTCAGGCTTCACTAATTGCAAGTGCAAGGTAACTCAGGTGGGTTTTGATTTGTTTCTGATGGCCTTTTCCTTTCTTCAGCACATTGCAATGTGCTAAAAGCATTATCCTAAGCATCAATGCTAAGTGTTGCTCAAATGTCTCAATCACACATCTGACCCCTTTTAACTGGTGATTTGTTTGCAAGGTGATGCATTGGCTGAAGATTGTATAGGCTGATGTATTGACTAAATTGTCAGGATTTTTGTGTTGGTCCTGTTCTTTCTTCTGTGTCACTAAGACTGCATCTGAGCACTAAGGCATATCTGCCTTGTTGCCCACCCTACATCTCTGGTTGTTCCATCCACATTATAAAGTGATGAGATGAAAAACATTGCCATTTCTTCTCCATCTACATGCTGAATTTCCTTTTACAGAGGAATGATTTGGGAGACAGCGATGATCTTATCCAGTGTACAGTGAGGTTTTGGAGGGGTGTTGCCATGTCGGTGTCAGCTGGGACTTGTGACTATGTCCTGCAGTATTATGGGACATGTTGTGTAGAGTGAACTTGTTCACCTTCCAGCATTTCCAAACTCTGTAACAGGAGTAGAACAATAATTGTTTATTTGTTAAGATGGGAAAAATACTCCAACAGGAAAAGTGACAGGTATCATAGAAAAGCATGGTGTGTAAGACCTCCAAGGTTTTATATAGCAAATTATCTCCAAGCTGAAATACTGGGTCAAGCAATGTTTTGGAGTTTAACAAAACAACTTGTTTATATGGTCTGAGGACTGCATGTGCCAGGATGAAGAGAGAGATGTTTTAACTCACAAAGTCAAAGCAAAGTATGAAATTCTGTGAGGAGAGTGACATAACTTCGTTTGTTATTGGATGGTTTTACTGTAAATAACTTCTATATTGAATACAGTATTCCTCTTCACTTTTGTGGATGTTCTTAAAGATCACAGTTATAAATATCTACTGCCCTTTGCAAGACCATGATGTTTCCCTGGAAATTTGAGAAAAACCATTTGAGAGGTGTGCAAGAACTTCTGCAACTTGTTAGTGGGTTTGACTTTTTTTGGATAAATGCATGCTGTATTTCCAAGCTGGCTTTGGAGAGTTGTCCATATGGCTGTGTCTGTAAGGGCTGCAACACATACTGAAGATAGGAAAAAAGGGAAGGGTCATTTCTTATCATTGTCCCCTTGTGACTTTCTATCATAACTAGGAGTGCAGCCTAACATAATTTCCTTGGGTTTATTTTTCTCTGTGAGTTGCTTTCTGTAGATAATGCCTTTACACCATAGCAGAGTGTGACAATTCAATACAGTTAGATAAGAACTAAAACTGAGATATGGTCTCTTGTACAAAGTCAAGTTTCTCTCGGTTGCCCCAATGTCTTGAAACTGCAGTTTTACATTCTGCTAAATATTACTATTATTATGTATCTGTGGCATGGAGTAGTGAATACAGGAGGAAGAAACACAGTAGGGTTTTCATAAAACTCAGGAAATTAATTTCTTTGAGACTGGGCTGGTAAAGCTGTGGGTAGCGTTCGACATAACCGTTGTACTTATTTTTTCAGTTTTGATGACTACTCTTCATAACTTCTTGAAATACAGTTTTGTAATGTGAAAGAACCAGATTCATATCCATGGCAATACATTAAAATAATTAAATAAATATTAATACCATGTAATTAAGACCTGTTTTTATGTGTAGTCATATTTTGAGCTGTAGTGTTGGACAGCATGATCTGTCCCTGACTTCAGGAATGTGTGAGAACAGAGAACAGGAGAGGAAACTAAAGGCCTCATAACTGCACACACATAGGAACAGTTATTCCTACACATTAATTGAACAGCCTGATGAAACTGCCCAGAATGGGCGTTGTATGTAGAGCTGTCTTAAAGCAAAAACAAGCAGTTGTGATGGTTCACAATCAACATACTTCACGATCAGGTCTGCAGAACTGATGGTGATGGTCTGCTCCCTGCCCTTAGGATTGGCTGTGGAATCTGAGTGATAAATCTTCTGAGATCTGCTACATTTAAAATACAGGCAGTTCTGTTGTAGATGTAGATACTTGCTATGTATTCATATACCTCTTTTAGAAGAAAATTCAGGTCTGAAGGCACTCTGACAATTATTGCAGTCAAAAAGGCTCTACATTAAACAAAAGGAAACAAAAAGCCTCCTTTGTGGTAACAGTAGTTTTGTGAGAACGAGCAGCAGTAGTAGTTTTAGTTTTACCGATGAAAGACAAGTACTATTCATTCTAAGAGTTCATGATACTCAGTTGCAAATGTTAGCTCTTGGTCATAAAAAAGAATGTGAATTTCTCTGCCTGAAGAAGTTGATGAGGACAGAGACTTTCTATAATTTACAGCTAGAGATCTCTTGTTTGAGAGGACAGTAGGTAGAGTTCACAATGGCACATTAGGAATGAAGTGGAAGATTCTGTAAAACTTAGGATATTCCTTACTGTGATTAGGTTGTGCTTGATAAATATCCATAGTGACTATGCATGTGATGAATGGGGATATTTCAAATTTGAAATCTTTCCTTTATCAATTTAGTGGGGCTGAACTTCTTTCATAATTAGGAATTTCTTGCCTGTATCTTTTTGTTCTTTTTAGACATGGGGAGATCTTGTGTGAATGACACCAGTTTATCATCTGTGCTGTCATTTCTGTTTAAACTCATGCAGTGAGTAGATAGATGTCTCCCATATGGTGTAACAGTTTTGAATACTTACAACTGCTTGATGCAGGCAATACCAGTTTTGTTTTTTCAGCTTTTTCCCAGCACCAGGTTATTCCATGTAATTGTAATGATGCACTCTAATTTCTGTGACCTCCCCTTGGGTGTCACTTCTGTGGTCTGATACATCTTGTAACGAGTCTGGAATCCTGGAAGCAGAGTCCACTTCCCTTTGTTCATTTCATCGCATTACTTCAAGTAATATTTCTCCCCTTTTCACCAAAATAGGTGAAGAGATTCCTCCAAGGAGAAGGTGATAGCATATGAGGAGCTGTAGCTGTAGAAGCCTTCTGGGACTAGAAGTCTTATGTAGATGTAAGATGTTGCTGATAGGTTTTTTTAAGAATTCAGGGTCATCATGGATTTTTGTTTAGATGCTTGGCTAGTCTGATAAATTCAATAGGTAGAATAGTTCATCCAGGGAGAATTTATTTCCTTGTTTCCCTTGGTAATCTTAAAGATGACAAATTCTTGAGAACAACTTGGCCCATGGACATCGTCTCCAAAATCAGCTTTATCTCTAGAAAAAGTTGGTCTGTCAAAAAACAAGCACGTGATGCATTTTCCTATCCAAAGAAATGTTTTGTATGCGGGAAACTCCAAATCTGCCCTTTAAATCTCTAGTAAGAACAAAATAAAAAACTAAGCTATGTTCCTAGAAGATATGCATCATTTTTCTTGAGGGAACTTTGGAAGTGTTTCCTTTTCTTTTCCTTGGTATAAATCTCACAGGAGTTTAATCATTCATGAAAGTACATTGCTTAAAATAAAAGATATCTTGATCATCCTCATGCAGAAGAGTACATTATTTTAAAGACTCAATTTGAGCATGGAACAAATTGATGAAATTGTAGTACAAAACCTTTAATGCATTAGAATGATTACATTTGGAAATCATTATGTATACAAGTAGTTATTACAGAAATAACCTTCTTTGTCAAGTATTCTTGGCGTGGAAATAATCAGCATCCTATCCCATTAATTGTTTGAGAACTCTGAAATCTTTAATGAGGTTTTTTATGGAAGAATTTCAGTCAAATGCAAATGATTCATTGAAACTCTTAATCATAAGACAAATAGCGATTCTTCAGTGAATTTTTTTCATTCACTGTAATAAATGTAGCATGTTAACTGTAGACACACAGTTAACTGTTTCTCAGTTACTTTTCTCACAGCATTTTTCTTTAAAGATTCATTGCTGGTCAGAAAGTGATAATGGTTGGACTGAGAAATAAAATGCTTGACAGATGTCAAGAAATCTGTGTTTGATATAGCTTCAAGTGGATTTTTTCCCTTTGAGTGTTTTAAAAATTCATTTGTATTCAGGTTGATAAAGATACATATTTTTCAATGGGTATTCACAATCAAATATCATCCTTTTTTCACAGGTCTGATTACCACAACGTCAAGAAAATTGGATCGGGAGCAGCAAGCAGAACATTTTTTAGAGGTATGTTTAAGTGGAAATATATGTTAAGAGGTTAGCTGATTTTTGTAGTTTAAAATCACTTCTTCCTGTTCCAGGAGAGTGGTATTCTCCCTTCTCTTCATTTATAACAGTCTCCCACAAAGCTGGGAATTGCCTGTTTATACAGAAGAAATAAAACATTTTTTAATTCTCAAGAGCAGGAAAAAGCTGAACAAAAATTGAACAGGTTTTTTCCACCTCTAATCTACTTCAGTTAAGTCTTTTATTGTAGCTCTTAAATTTTGTTCATGACAGAAAGTTAGAAAATCCAGAGCAAAATGTTTTTTAAAGAGCAGGTGGAATGACCCCAACCCTGCCGGGATTTTTAGTCTCTCAGGTTAAACAGGTTTAAAGTTTTGCATCTTGGATCTAATATGCAAACTGGTAATTTGTATGAAAGCAAACTTTGACCTTTTCACGTTCACTGCATTATCAGAATCAATGATTTTTTTTTAGCTTTTGCTTGTTGGGACTATTAACAACAATTTTCAAGTTAAAAATTGCCTTTTACAAAAGAGTATCTAAACCATTCCCTTGGCCCTTGTGATGAATGTTTCGCTTTATAAGTAGCTCACGTGTGTCGGATATGGAGTGATACACTTGTAAACTACTGGTTTTGCCACACGTGTTTTCTTTAACATTGCTGTACACCATGCTGTGGTTTTTTTTTTTCCTTTGGGTAAAAGTTTCTTGTCTCTGTTCTTTTGTCTGTTTGTGGAGTAAGGAATTCTTGATTCCCATTGGTACTAGTAAAAAGAATCATATTGTTCCACATAATCAATCATCCCTACTATGTATTTTAGGAAATTCTCTTCAAATCCATACAAGCTAAAAAACATCTGGACACAATAATTCCTAATGCAATCACTGTCTGACAGCAAAATGTAGTAAAATATATATTTGCATATATTTGCATATATTTTCATTAGGTTTTTTATTTGCTAGAAATCCCAAATTATTTTGATTAGTGCAGAACACAGGAGAGAAGGGTTGATTATTACTGTGCAAGTTTGAATTGGGGTTTTTTTCTTGATAATTCACTGTAGATTCTTATACATTCCATGTCATAAATAAATGGAGGGAAATACAAGGATTTTTCCCTTTTTAGGTTTTATTGAGTTGTAAAGTTAGTAAAGTAATCATGTGTTCTAGTAACTTCAAGCTTTCCAGTTTATACTGTCAGTGAAGATCACAAATGGAATGAAATGGACATTGATTTTGAAGTATGTCTATTGATGAGAATTTGGGGTCTCTAAGTCTCCTTTGCTCTGCAGAGAAGGACCAGGTAATCCTGGTGAACAACAAGTTAGCACAAAATGAAACACAGGAAGTTCCATCTGAGTATGAGGAAAAACTTCTTTTCTCTGAGGGTGACAAACCACTAGAACAGGTTGCACAGAGAGGTTGTGGAGTCTCTCTGGAGATACTCAAAACCTGCCTGGATGTGATCCTACACAGCCAGCTCTAGATGAACATGCTTTAGCAGGGGTTGGACTAGATAAGCTCCACAGTTCCCTTCCAACATCAACCATTCTGTGATTCTGTAATTCTGTGATTTATCTGTTTGCCTCAGAGATCTCAGTGAAACATGCCAAATACACATTTTCCAAAGGATGGGGGAGTGCTACTATTAATAGCAAAAAGAAAAAAATTAGTTACTTACAGAATTCAGCTTTAGTCATCAATACAAGTTAATATATTCTTTCCCTTGAATTGTATCTTGCTTGAAAAAATAACAATCTGCAAGATTTTGAGGGCTGAAGATGCAGTAGAGGGAAATTTGTGTGATACACTGCTTGAAGGCTTGTGAATGGGGAGTAAAGTGGAGGGCAGGCTACGGAGAAGAGAAACACGGGAGCAAGGTGTCCTGTAGAAGTGCAGAGAAGACCACATTGTGAAGCCCACCTGGGAACAGTGAGTGGGAAGGGGAGTTGGACTCTGGTGGAGACACAGCCTGGTGGTCAAATTGCCCCTTTGAGCTGCTGCTGAAACACTGCCCATCGCTGCCTCCTGGGAGGCGCGTTCCTGCTGCACATCCGTGCACAGGCTGCGATCCAGAGCCCGGCTGGTCAAGCTGTGCTTGTTCTTGTGGCAAACTGAGAAACCTTTTCTAAAATGCCTGTCTGTCTCTGTGTAATTAACCCCCTGGGGAGGCCTTAATTGCCGAGACAGACGTGGTTTCCCAGTAGTACAGTGTTTCCCTTCCGGCTTCATTTCATACCCTTCTTCCAGGAGCCTGTCTGGTGTAAAGGAGCGCAAACTTGGCTCTCTTTGAAAAGCTCTGATTAGTACTTGACCTAGCAACCCTTGCCCCCCTTGGCCCAGTGTGTGTGTGAGGCACTGACAGACCTTTCCTAAATACAATTTTTTAATTGTTCTTAATAAGACTGTCTTTGATGGAAACACTATACCCTATAAGTACCTGCCAGTATTTACTTAGCAAATTTCATTATTAACATCATTTCCACCTCTTTCACCGAAGCTGTTGGGAAAATGAAGTGAAATAAGATAGCAGATGTTAGTCACTGTAGTTGTGTGTAGTGCCAGTGCTTATCTCCAGAACGTCGCCTGTGATGGCTTAGAGTTGCTCTTCCCGAGCTGCCTGCCCCTGTCCGTGCCAGAGGAAACATGAATTACCAGCGATGACAGGATGTGTATTTTTAAGGCTGCCATGCTTAGGAAAGGTGAATCTAAGTGACTCTCCTTGTAAGTTGCACAAGAATTCTGTTGCAAAGTAAGTACCGAGGCCCAGGTCAGATGTGCATTTCTTCTTCCTTTCTCCTTTAGATGTATGGACCTGTGTCCACATGGATTTTTTTAATGGTACCTCAGGCTGCTGTCACAGGACTTCCACTTACCAAAGAGTATGTTCCAAAGGGAGTGCAGAAACATGTCTAGAACCTGAGCCAAAAGATGCATGAAGAAGTCAGAAATTGACTCCCCTTTATAATCATTGAGATTTTCTGTTTGCTTTGGTGATCTTGTTTGGGTATTGTTTGTTTCGTTTTTTGTTTGTTTGTTTTGGAATTTTGGAAGGAGGGGAAAAAAATAATTGCTTCTCCCAGGTTTTTCATTGGTTGTGGCATTGTCGATGCTTATTTTTTTAAGCTCTGAAGTTGAGGGCCTAATTCTTTTCTGAGACATTTATAATGCCTTGCAAAGCTGCAACTTGTATTCTGTGCTTGTTATCAGGTAGAATTTTGCTGCTGTGGTTTAAATTGGACGTCACTGAATTTTATACAGGATGGTCTCTTGCTTTAGTGGATTCTTATTAATGGAACAGATCTGCCTGAAATAGGAGGAAAATGACCACTTGATTACATTACTTTCTCACAGGAAGCAAGACAAAAGCAGTTGTTCCATTTCATAGACTTTCTCAAAGATTTTGTAGTTGGGATGAAGTATTTAAATAACAATCTGAAAGAGGAAAGGTAATCCTGAGAGCTACCTGCTTGCTTTGCAAGTGAACAAGAATAATGATGTCTTTCCAATGAGGTGCAAGTTTCAGACGATTTGGCTTTATTTTCTTTCAATAATTGAATACATTATCCTCTTCTTTCCTTCTTTTACTTCCTCCATCTTCTGGATATGTGTTGTCTTCTAATAATTTTTATGTAAATGTAGACACATGTAAACACTTCACTTTCTTTTCTTGTATTACACTAATTTACTAAAAAGAAGAAGCTAGAAGTAGATAATGTCAGTGGAGTTTGAGCTATGGAAAAAACCCCACAAAACTAGTCTGGCTGGATTTTTCTGCCCACAGTTTTTGTAGATGCCTCCTAATGCTGGTAGACAGTTTTACAAACTCTGGTGATTTTGCTATGTGATTTTATGCAAACAGCTGCGGGAGTGGTGGAGGTCCAATAACAAGCATAAAAATTAAACCATTTCATGCAGGATCTGCAACCTTTTGTGTTGTCAGCTGATTCTGAGATGTCCAGAACATGAATAGTTCCTGGTCTGCTTTCCAGTGTATATGTGCAACATCATGGGGGAGGATTGTTGAATCCAGGCTACAGTTCATTGACTTGCACATTTAGCCCAGAAAGTGGATCTGAGCATGTTTTTCTTACCCTGAGCAGTTTCTAAACACTCTGTTGCAGAGGCTTTATTACTTATGCTTCCAGCACAGAAAGCGTCTGCAAAATGTACCCACCACTGAGCAGTTCAGCTTGTTGGGAATTGCTGTGTCAAGACCTGTGTTTAGCAAAAGAATGGGCCAGAAGAGTTACAGGCTTCAGTGTGCAATTCTAGCAAGTCTTTAAAACTTCATGACTGAAGGGATGAATTGTCTGTAGCAAGAGATGACCTCTCCATCCTCTTGATAATGGAATATAAGTGGGTGCTTTTAAAGTGCTGAGGCTGTTTAGTCTCTCCCTGATGAGCACATGTGGTGTGCGCTCTTCAGACATTTAGCCAGTTTTGAAAATTGTATCCATAGTATCTGTTCCTCCAAAACACTAAAATAGCTATTTAAATTTGCCACTGTAGATTCATTCAGAAAATATCTTTTAACATTTGTCATGGTGAAAAACTTGTCTATTCGAAGTGTCTCTAAAGAATAAAAGTAGCTTTTAATAAGCATGGTCAGAACTTTAAATCTCTTCAGAAGTGACAAACGGAAGGCAATAGGTTTAAAAATAATGTTACAGCAGCTTTAGCCTTTAAAGGTCCAAGTCATGTACCCTAATTGAAGAGGAGGAGAAGCGGGAGCAGAGTATTGGCTTAGTGCAGCTAATTTTTAGCGAACTTAGTGCTATCAGAATGGTAACAGTGCCTCTCAAGTGCCCTGCTTTTGTCACAAATCAGTATACACAACCTTCATCAATCTTCCTGCTGCACAGCTCAAGCACAGCAATAGGCACAGCACTGAGAAGGATGGCAGTAACAGTGCAAGGGGTTGTAATGAAGACAAATTGCTAAATCTGATGTGAGTGTCAAAATACATGGGCTGAATGAAGCATATTGGTTTCTATTTACTGTAAGTACACTAAGGGTACAATAAACTGTGTTACATGGTATGTATTTATATTCAGTAATTAGAGGGAAACATGATAATCTGCTGTAATTGGAGCCTTCTAAAAAGAATTCAAATTTCCACTCATTTAATGGGAGTTGTAAATGTGAGGGGAATGTTGATAGAGGGATTATAATTTTATTCCACTTGGAATTTGGTCCAGAATATCACAGGGGAAGTTGTTGCCGGAAAGTTTATGGCCACGGTTTGCAGCAGAGAAGGAGTTTAAAAACTCTCAAAGTGGCGTTTAAAAATAGCACTACCTCTCACTTCTTCCCACAAACACCACAGTGGTGGTTCAGCATTGGACCAGCCTGTGTTCTCCACCATCCTCCTCTTTTCCTCCAGCATCTCCCACGCAAGAACTTAACAAATATAACTTCATTTTGCTGTTGAGCCTTCTCAGTTGGGCCTTTGCTAGTGGCGATGCCTGAAGTCCATGGTCCTTTGTGAGAAACTGCAACATTTTCTGAAGAATATAGGCAGCTGTGTGGCAATATGCTCATGTATATTTTTACAGGAGAAGTACTAAAGCTGAAGTTCATTGGGTTTGTGTAGCTGAATAGTGCTCTACAGCACACTGATTGCTTAAATCCTGGATTACAAGTCTGTGTAAGCATTTGTTTCATGGTTCTTTAGCATTGCCCACATTTGGCAGAGAAAGCTGCATTTTTTCTCAGTGACATGCTGGTGATGGTGTAAAAATGAGGCAGTGTGTCTGATTGAACATTTTGTCTGAGGTTTAAATGGCTCCAAAGGCACATGCCTTTCCCTTTTTTAACACTGAAGCCTATCAGAAAATGCAAGGGCTGTTTAAAAAATAGGTAAACAGCCTCTTCTTTTCCATCTTGAGTTTGAAAAGTATTACTGGTTGTGCTTGCTGGAAATGAGAGAACTATTTTAATTATTTCTAAAACGCTTGGAAGTATTTCTAGTTGAACAGTTGGTTTATGGAGGCAGCTTTCTAAAAAGACAATGAAAGATGTATCAATGTCATCTTCAAATGGTGACACACTGAACTTTAATGTCAGCTTCAAAGTTAAGCAGAAAAAAGAAAAGGAAAAAATGAAAGAAAGGGGAAAAGGAGAGAAGGAGGGTGGGGAGGAAAGAAAGGGAAGAAAACAAAGAGTTCTAAAGAAAATCAAAAACGTGTTCATCTCATATTACCTCTCCAGGGGGCTATCAGGAGAGGGGAAATCCACCTGGCCAGTGTGGTGGCAGATCTAGCAGAGACGCGAGGTCTGGGCTTAGGAAGCCCAAGCTGAGCTCGCTCACCCCATGATGCAGGTTTCCATCCTGCACCCTGTGTTCTTCGGCTGCTGTTTTCAGAAACAGCCAAAAACTTTCCAAAGACAGGAGGTGACTGGAGGTTAAAACTGTCTTTCAGAGGCAGATTTCCATATGACATTGCACACTGCTTCTCATGTGTGTTTGGGCAGAAAGTCTTACACAGCAAAATATGGGAAAAGTCCTGGTGGGATTCATCTCTCTGCAGTGATAAGTGGTCTCCTCATGTAGACTGTTGTCTCTAATTCGTGTGATCTGATAAGATGAAGAATTTTCAAGTGCATCACTGAAAATATTACTAATAATAAGGAAGTGGTCTCTGTGCAAGAGATATGAACAGAAATTTTAAACAGCAAAATAATTAAGGCATCGTGTTTTTACAGATTACTCTCTTTTATTATTGCAAATTTCAATAGCTCCCAAATGTCCCATTATTTTGGATAACGTCTTGAGAAGTAACACAAGTGACAGAGCCTAAGCATTGGGAAAACTGAATTTAATAACACTTTTCTTCATGCGTGCGGAATCTTAATTCTGTTTTGTTATTAAATTTTTTTTTAAATCATCTATTTATAAATTTATAATAATGGGGCAAATTAAGGTTGGATTGGAAAAAAAAAAAAAAAAGAATTATGTGTTTAAAGTCCTTAGTATTCCATGTTAAATTCAGGTAGCCATTGGAAAATGTGCCTACAATTCTGATGGCACTGTATATATACCAAAGGAGAAGGGCAAGAATGGGTCTGCGTATATCAAATACTGCAGTGACCATCAGTTCATTTCAGGTATTCAATGAAATACCAATAGCCTCCAGAGACTGGATGTGCAAAGAATGTCTGTGACGTTTCCATAAAATTTGTAGACTTTTAAGTCAACCCTGAGGCTGTTTGTTTACTTTTTTGCCTTATGCTAATGGCTGATTTCACTCTTTATTTTTTTTAGATAATATTAATCTCATTCTTTTAACTTCCTCAAGATTAGTCTGATTCTCTTAAAAATGCTTTGCACATGCTAACAACAGGGTGATGTCAAGGACAAATACGGTACTGACAGTTAAATTAGTGCATCAGTTATATCATAGTATCTGTTTCTGGCCTCTCTTGGAGAGTGTTTAAGCCATCTAGCTAATCTGATACTGTTTGGAAGTTCTTACATGGCAGGATTTCAGTCCAGCATTAAAAATCTCACACTTGTTTGGTTAATCTATTGTATTGATTTGGAATACCAGTAGTAATGAAGAAAAGCAGTCCTCTTTTCTGTCTTTAATGAGCTGCCTAAGTAAAAAATCTTCATAACTCAGTATGCAAAACTGTGGGTTTTGTTATGAATGCTTGATGATTACAGGAATGAGCCAGATAGCTTACAGACCTTCTATAGATGTAATGTAAGCTTGTGTTAACTTATTTCGTATTAAAATAAGAAAGCACAGCTCATATATTATTTATTCCCTCCTCAGCTCATGGAAAAGATTTGATTTTACCAGTTCATCGATATATGATGAGAGATTCACCATGCACAGTGGAATACTGCCCCAAATATATTTTTTACAAAATCATGTTTCACTGGACAGTGAGTCTGCTAGAAATGGGCAGGGAACAATTGGTATTATGATGCAGGATAAAAAACCGATTGCCTGTTTAGATGAAAATCTGTTCCAGTATAAAAATACAAATAATTTTGCAGATGCTCCTTCAGGTTCATGTTTTGAAGAGCATGGCAAGATCAGAGTCATCCAGGGCTAGGGCTTTGGTTCACACACTGCTGTCTACCATGGTGGTTGTGTCTTATTAGAAAAATCACATTTCTGATTGCCTAGAGCTTTGCCTTAGTCAAGGCATGATTTGCATATATCTGACATTTGCGGAGGGAGGGAGCTTGTTTTACAGATTTCATGAATCACTGACCTGAACTGTTGGATCATGAAATGTAGAAATCAATATCCACAAAGCACAGCTCTGTTGGCTTTTTCATGCTGGGCATCAAATACCTCTTTTGGAATTTTCCTTGTTGACCCACAGCATTCTAGCAGCAGGTCTTGGCTCTAAGCATCTCATAGCATGGAAGCATGGAAGGAGATATTCAGCATATAGATTTTGTGTGTTGTCTTATCAGGCATTTTCCAAATGATTTAAAGGCATAACAGACAAGAGGCAATTGTGCCAGGAAGGAAATCCAGCCTGCTGTCAGCCACCCTGCAAGGTTCTGAGTATCTGCTGGGAGCCTAGAGTGTATCAGCACTTCCTTGACCCTCTGGCCCTAATTAAAATCTCACTGGACTCAGCATCATGGAGTAATGCAAGAAAGTTACCTTAGGATTAACTATCATTATATTAAGACATACATGATGTCTTTGTGGAGAGGGGAAAGTGTTATGCTGGGGGCTAGCTCAGTTCCTTTGCTTATCCTGAGTGGTGTGCTTAGTCTGGCTTCAGTAGCAATGATTTTCCTAAATTTATCCCTAATAATCCAAGGATAAAAGAATTCGACATTGGTGCCCATGGCTGCATTTCCCCAGGTGTGTTGGAAATGGGTGGGTGAATGCATGAGAGAAAAGCAATTTAAAATGTACTCAAAATATACCTCTCTTCTGTTTGCAGAACTATGAGATGGCAGAGCATTAGATCAATGCAAATGGGTGGAAAAGTATTATTAAAACATCAAATATTATTGGATGCTTAGAAAATTTGGTCTGCATCCATGTGTTAAATGCTGTTGAAACAGAGAGGGATGTATTAGTGGTCTTCCTTCTTGTTTTATAAATCATTCCTCATGCTAAGCTTGTGCAGGCAAGTTCTATGGTTAATCTATATCGAGCTTTTCTTTTCAGTCAGGATTTAGAAGTTTGGTCTAATGTTGCTTTCTCACTGAGGGATTAGTTCACAGATTAGCTCAGGGCTAACAGGTTTTTTCTTCATTGTATGTTTCTTAAGATCTGTAGCCCCCTTTTTTATGAGCTGAAGCCCACCTACCAGGCCCAAATTGGTTGGATATACTCTTTCAGGGTGTCTCTTTTGCCAGGCTCCGTGCTTGGTGAAACAAAGAGTCATTGTGCAGGGTGCACTGCTTTGCTAAATCTTCACTTTTTTTATGAATGTACCAATGTTTTAATCTTCTGCAGAAGCCACAGGAAATCTTTCACATGATTTGAATCTATTTTAGATATACAGAGCCTTTGTGTTATGTGAAGCATGTCTGCTTTGGTGCTATATCATGGTGCTTGTACCATGTGTAATACCCATCAGCTGTCAGACTGTTAATTTATGTCTGTAGTGTTTGAGCACACAAACATGCATGCACACACACACGTTTTCCAGAGGTCTCATTTTTCTGCCTTCAAAGCTAAGACCAAGCCGAGAGTTGCATTTAAGGCAGGGGAGCATCTTCCTCCTCAGTTAGGAATGCACTGCATCTGTACTAAAATTCTTTCTGGGCATAGGAAATCCTAGCATGCCTTTTAATTAATCCATCATTTAGAAAAATGCCCTTAAACAAGATTTGCATCCATTTGTTCTCTCTCCCAGGGTGATCTGTACTCAGCTGTTCCAAATTCAGGCTTGTTATTGCTAAAAAAAGTTGATTCTGGGATTTTTTTGCCAGCAGCTTCTCTTGCCACCGTCATTTACACGCACCAAATCCAACCACCTGGCAATACATCATGTAGGGATCCCAGCACTAAACAAAGCAGTTCCTTTGTCCTGAGTGGCCTTTGGGTTGGTTTCCCACATGCTCTTTGATCACAGGCTGTTGCAGTGACCATGGAGTCTGACTGGAGATGGTTCCCAGGACACCCACTGCTTAAGCTGTCCCTTCCCCAGATCATCTTCACTTGTGAGCTCTTTGGCTTACAGGCAGCCTCTCCACAAGGGAATAACTGGAACAGCTCTTTTCCTTTTGCAAGTTCTTTTAGATTTTACTATTTCCCCTACAGCTGCCTTTTTACCATGACGGTGAAGATAATCTTTATTCTTGAGGAGGTCTGATCCATTGAGTCAAACTGTCAATCTAGAGTAACATCATCTGGGTTTTGTCAATGCTCTGTGCCCTGATTTTTTTTTTTTTTTTTTTTTTTTTTTTTTTTTTTTTTTTTTTCCTTCTTAGTGCTCTTATTATTCAGGGGTTTATAATTTCCAGTACTGGTGATACATTAAAAACTCAGCATTCCACAAAACTGCCCCCACCAGTCCGTGCACTTGGTGAGAACCTTTTCCCAGTATACAGTGAATACACAGCATTTTCTTTGAGCCTCATCGCATCTCACAGTCTTCTCCCTGCAGCCTGTAATGTCCTTCAATAAACTGTGTTTTCCCTCTTTTTCTGATCTTTCAGATCTTTCCCACATCTCCACACTGTCCCTCCACCATATAATCCTTAAACATTCATGTTGAGCAAGAAAGATATACTGGACAGGATAGAAAAATGTCAAGCAAAATCATGGTAGTTTGAAAAAATTGTCGGGTTTGGGTTTTTTTTTTTTTCATTTTCAAAAAAATTTGTTACGGCAAATGTGCATCATTGTGTGAAATGTGCTCAAATAAGATTGGAGTTCTCAGCATAATTTGTAACATGACACAAATTAAGGTATTTACTAGATACCTAGAGATAAGAAAACCTCTAATCGGGTTGAGAATCAGTTTACTAAGCATAATTGACACGTTTTTTCTCTCTAAATATATTAGCACGGAACATAAGAATCCTAATGTTTTTCTTATCTGACTTCAGCTTGATAATAATCAGAGACCAAACAGTTATTTTTCTTTTTATGAAGATACGATTTAAACAGAAAAGTACAAAGGCCCTGAAGCATCAAGTGTAAAGAAATCTGCCCTCAAAACCAGTAATTCTCTTTTCACAGCCTAACAAATTTCAGTTGTCAAGAAACAGATTAATCTCATCATTCTCAAATGTAATATTGCTGTTTGCTAAGCTCTCATGATACAGAGACATTGAAAATGTTATCATAGCAGTCCTAGAGTACATTTTATGGTTTGGCAAAAAATAATACTTTCTTTGGCAAGGAATATTCTAAATATTCGAAAGCAAGGATTAACATGAGCACTTGAGAGCAAAAATGTCAGAATCAAAATAATGAGTTATTTTTTCTCACATTCCCTGGGAAAGTAAAAAATACAAATATTGCTAATAGCAGTCTGTCAATTTATGGCTTCAACTTTTCTGAGACCCAGCATGTTCTCTTTAATCCAGATACCAGTGAATAACTTAATATTTTCTTCCAGATCCTCTAATATATCTGGTTTTCTCTTTGAATCTTGTTTCCTTCCACTATCTGTCCAGATAATTTTTAAGGTGGTGTATGAACTAGAACAAGTGTTCTTAACCCTCAGACAGTTATTTTAAAGACTTTCTTGAAAAACAAAAAACCAGGGAGAATATAAACACATGGTTTTACATTGCCACACTTTTTTAAAACCCCAACACTTGACCACAGTTTAAAAAACACTTAGAAAATTTCTGCAAAATCATTTATTTTAGACCACACATTTTAGCTAAGCAGAGATAATGCTTTATTATCTGATACATCCAAGTATGCCAAAATGGCATGATTTCTGTTGACTGAGAGGGACAGAAGGCAGTGAGAGATGTGTGTTAGCTTGGTCTCAATAGACCATAATTTGTAGCAGAAGGAATCAAAATATTAGCTGACATGTGAGGTTAATTTGCATTTACTCCTTATCCTCCTCACCAAAACCCTGTTGTTCAAATGGACCTGCACAAACTCACTCTTTGTAGCTTTGGACATATGTTTGTGGGATGGAATTGAATACTAAAGCCTGTTCTGTCTTTTTCACTGGCATTTACCAAATACAGTTAAGGATCTTTCACTATTTTTGTTGCAATCCGCTAAGTACTGCCTGAGTGCAGTCTTCACTGCAGCACCTCAGACGGGGAATGACATTTAAAAAGTAAAATAATACTTTCTTTGAATGCCTTCTCTTCAGGCATTCAATCCTCATAATATCCGGCTCTCAGTGAAAGTATCAATTGAAAGCTGTGGCTTTTTTAATAAAAAGAAGTTCTGAATTGTATAGAAGATATGTTATTTCTGCAGCCCTGGGAGGGTGCCTGATGATGGATCACAGTGGTGACGGGATGCCCAACTTCCAGCAAGCTACTCAGGTCCCAAAAGAAATCCTTGCTGCTGCAGCACAGTGCTCAGCATGAGGCAGTCATTTATCCTGCTTCCTGACAAAGCAAATTACCCAACTCAGAGTTGTGGGCTGTGTTTTCAGTTCCTCATTCAGTTCTTGCAGAGCTAATTTGATGTCCCTTCCCTCTCCTCCAAGCTACAGCTGAGAGCTACCTCATGGCTACCTAACTTGAGACACACCCCTGATTTCTCTGGAGTGCAATACACTACACTAGCCCTTGAATGCCTAAAAAGTAGTAGCTGAATAAATTACACATTTGTGCCCTATTTTCTAGAGGTTATTCAGCACCCATTCACCACACTTACAAAGCAAAACAGGAATTGCACCTTGAACTTCACTTGACTGACAAACTGCCTTTGCCTCACTAAGCCTGTAAATCAGTTTTAGATGTTTTGTCATATTAGTAATCTGTGGATTAGATCTGCTCCTAATACTCCATGTCTAGAACTGGATGCACTTTTGGAGAACAAGTTTGTTTATATTTAGTATGGAATTTCTCAAAGGGAGCAGTGGCAGCATCTCTAGGTAGTGTCAGCCAGGGCTCCACATGGTGAGCGATCATCCACAGTAGTGACCCAGCATCTAACCGTAGGGATTAGTGCATGGGGCTGGCATTTCTGATTCGCCTGTGCCAAGGGATCACACCTCCTGCACTGGTCCTGACAGGATGTACTTGTGCTGTTCAAGACCTCCCATAAATCAGGAGCTTTCTCACGCCTATTTCCAACAAAGTACCCTGCCCCTTTAACACCTCCTGAGACAATCTCAAAAGCAAAGCAGCTCCTAAAACTTTACTTTTTCAATCTTTTCTGCTACAAACCAACAAAGCAACTCATTAGAGGGACCCTTTCTGCTTCCTCCTTTCCCTCCCATCACCGAGTGAGGGCTAATTGGAGGCCCATAAAATGAATCCAGGGAAATTTGCCACCTTCTCCCATATATCAGTCCTGCAACTACCAAATTGGGCATATTGTCTCATGCAGTGTTTTATTGTCCCCCAGACCACATTACTGGCGGGGCAATCTCACAAAGGTTAATAGCTTTACTTGGTTGTCTCTCAATCTGAAAAAAATTCCTGCTCATCACTCTAAATCCAGTCATTTCACCAGTCGCTTTAGACGCCTCTACTGCCGTTAATTGGGTGCTGCTTGCCGCTGACTTCAGACCCAGTTCTTTAAATTGTAACTACTAGTAGCTGATGGCCCCTGCTCTTAACTTTCATTTCACAACTGGGAAAAGTATGTGTGGGTTGATATACCTGTATTTCAACCCCACTCTTTGACATTTGCAGTCCAATTATCGGTCACCTTGGCCATTCATTCTGTCCAGCTGTCCTCCGTTGGTATGCTATGTGTCAACACCTACCCCATACACTGCCCTAATGGGAAAATAAACAGTAAATTATGAGCCTGTATAAATCCAATAAAGAGTGACTTTGACTCCGTAAACCATGGAAGTGAAACTGAAGCGCTTTATGCAGTTGCTGGTATCCCGAGCTGGAATTGCTGCTCTGTATTTTTAAGAGTGTCCCAGCTTACTGGAGTCAGGCAAGATATCTATCTATTGAGGGCTGTGATGCCCATGCAGTAAGAACATGAACCTTAAGGGGTATGCATGTTAAGATTTCTTCATTACATTCTTGAATCAATGGTTGTCATCAGTAGAAAGCAGTAAATTTATATTAATCATTTTTCATTAAATATTTCCTTTCCTTAGATAGAAAGTATTCTTCCTAAGCTCTATTCACATTTTACATTTTACTGACCCTTTGCACAGCAGTGAATGCCATCCTGTGGCTACAAAACCCAAATGCACGTTAAAGACTAATTCTGCAGAAGAATCAAAGTACTAAGAATGTTTTAAAAGTTGTGATCTTTTAAAATTCCTCCCGCACTGCAGGAGTATAATACCATCTTATTATTATTCCAACACATAAAGATCCCTTTCCAGGACTCCAGGCACTATGCAATTAATTAATTATAATAGTATTAATTGATTAATTAATATTAATAACCTGATCATTTTAATGCGTTCCAAGTGTTACTCTGGGAAATTAAGGTTTTGGGACAGGATTTTTTTTTCCCAACACATTTAAGATATTAAAACTTGGGGATGGCTTTTCTTGTTGTGTCGTTACCCCAAAATGACTTTGTTCCCATACACACACCTACTTATTTATGTTGGCAGTATGGTCTTGACACATTCTGAAAATGATTCGTATACATCGCTGTTCACAGGATCACTGGCTATGTGTGTAACAGATTGAACCAACAGGGAAAAAAATCATGCTGAAGAAAATAATTGCATGTGAAATTGCTGTTTCTTTAAAGCAAACAGAAAATCTGACGCTTGCGTGGGTACTAAATAAGATTATTCCCAGTGAGTTATCAGGCATACAGTGGTGATGCTGCAGGGGTGCACACCTTCCACACCCTTTACCTGAAGGCTCACAGCTTCCAGGTACTCATGCAACTGAAACCCAGGGCTAGGCAAAAGCTTAATGAGAAATGCAACTCCTGTAATTAGGTTGTTGAGCTCTGGATGCCACCCTGTTCTCACCAAAGTCAATGGGAAAATTCCCATTGATTTCCAAGTCTGAGGGACTGCTGAGCAAGTACTTCTCTACCAAGAAGGTGTCTGTAATTATTTGGCTGCTCAGACAACATGAGCTCAGTTCAGCAGGGTAATACTTGTCTCTAGAGTTGCCCTGTGTGTTTCCACAGTTGTGCAAGTATCGGTGTACCCTGCTGTCCATGGCTTGGCTAGGGAGGCTGAGACTATTCTCAGGTGTTTGTGGAGGTTTTTAGAGATTCAGCAGAGCTGAGAAGAAAACTAAACCAAGTATGTGAAGAAGAGGGTTACTCTTGTCACTCTTGTCTTGTGAAAAAGAGCAAGGTTTGTCCTGTGTGTGGTGAACACAAGAGTCCTACTGCACCCATCAGGGAAGGGGGATGGTGGCTCTCATCCTTTATCACCAGAACACTTACCTGAACTTCAGTTTCATGTCTTTTGTACTGGACGGAACACCTGAGCCCATTTTCCAGGTTGAGTTTTCCAAGCTGGAAATCATTGTGGGAAAAGTGAAAATGGTGATTGGTCCAAGAATATGAGTTTTACTTCAAAATTTGGAATCTTCATTTTTTTCCCCATGCTGATTGATTCTCAACCAGCTTGTAAAATTGACCCCATGTCAATATAAATTGGGTAGTAGATATTTACAGGACATGTAAAATCAAAGAAAAACGGAGATTGAGATAATAAGGCTTGTCTGTGTTGCCTATTAGATGAAAGTGTGATTAAATATGGCCCAATTAATGCCTGTTATCTGTCCAAAATTGATTTGTAACAGAAAGTTGTGAAGTAGGCCTCAAGAATTCAAGCAGAACTTTTTATTACTAAAATCAAAGCAATTATTGATGTGATTTACTTTAACCTGGTCTGACAAAAAAGGGATGATATTGTCATTAAAAAATGTGCCTTGGGAAGAACCCCAACAACCAGACTCCTTATTCATGCTTATCTCCTTCACCTTATTTTAATTACTTTTCATATTGATTTTCTGAGAATTTTTATACTATTTTGTAAGATATTTTAGGGTGGAATCCTCATCTGACTCCAAAAATTACTTTATTCAAATATGCATGAATAATTGCTATGATATTGTCCTCTAAGTGGATTAAAATTTTAGTTTGCACCTCATTGATAACCAAAGAAATGACTATCAAATAACTTGAATATCACAAAAAAAAAAAAATCATATCTTCATTTTTTTTTCCTTTTTGATTAATGAAAACAATCACTGCAATTTTCCTGAGTGACTCTTCAGTAAAGTCAGATAAATTTCTGAGGCCTAAACATTTTTGCTCTTTGCAAATTCAGAATATCTCTACAGGATATTCAAAAGCTGGGAACAGCCTGTATCACTTAAAAGTCTGATTTATATGCTTTCTACCCAGCTACGAAATCAATTTTTTATTCATCAGTTTTCTAACCAGTAAGCTTTATTGTGAACATAAAACTGTGGAAGCTTCATTTTTTACTGTGAAAAAGCTAAATTGCATTTAAATGTCAGAGGCTACTCATCAGCCTGTCAGCTGTAAAACTGGTTTGAAATGTTTTACCTCTGTGTGTGGATGGAGGGCACTCATTTCTTGCATATTGTGGAAAAACAGTGTAAGATGAAAACTGGGTATTTTCGGCATTACTGATGGGACACAAAGTCTTTTACGTTAATGTTAATGGTTCGGGCTTTGCCTGTTTTGCTATTGATCAAAGGCTTGTTGGTAAGTGATGAGTTCAAAGATAATTTTGGGGGAGATTGGGGGGCAGCATGGGAGTGGAGACTAAGTTTCCATCTGTAGTGAAATTGCAGAATTCATCACCAAAATTGTAGTTGCACAATGCACATTCCTTCAATGGCCAAACATCTTAGTAAACTTGCCCCAGCCTGAGTTGGGGAGCTGGCATGCCTCTCCTCCTTTTGCTCTGTCATTGCCATCACTCACTGACCATCTGCCTTTTGGGGGATTTTGTTTTCTTTCAGCGGTTCGTTTTAAACCCTGATTATTTCATTAGCCCTGTTCGTAGCACAGATGCACAAACAGTTTATTGGCAGGTGGAGGTGGCTGCAAAGGGGCAGCAGGGGAAGAACAAACGGCTGGAGGAGGGGCTGGGGACAGGGCTGGATGCATCTTAATCTGCCTTTCTGCCAGAGACAAGGTGGTGTCATCCCCTGTTGGCACAACCAAGTGGTGCTTGGGGGGGGAAAAAAAAGAAAGTGTTATCTTTCTTGTGAAAATCCCTAGTTCTGCTTTATATAGCAGCATAGAATTTGGATGCAGTGTACCTATAAAGTAAACAAATCTAAGGAACTACAGCATGTATCTTTCATCTCCTTGCTGGCCAAATAAACATTTTACCTCCTCAGTAACAGCAATATTGTTTTAAGATTGACCATCGCAGAGTCTCACCTGAGGGTGTTTCATCCAACATCAGAAGGTAGTGGCCGTCAGCATGACAAAAATTGTTTAGAAGTAGGTTTTTATATTATAGTTTAGGACACAAGATGATTATTTCCTTTGAAAGTTTTAGTTGAAGTTATTGCTTTGTTGTAACAGAAGCTCCTGCCACAATATTTTTAAGGGTGTGCAGAGCAAGCCCTTTCACACTATACCTTTTCTTAGAGGACCTCCAACAGCTTGTGCCACGTTAGCGTGAGGCAGTGCTGCTGACTTACTGCCAGATAGATGGAGGGCTATTGCCACACACCTGCTCTGCATTTGAGTTTCTGCTGAAAGAGTTGGGAGTTAATTCCCTGTCAGTTTTGATATCTGGTGTCCTGTGCTGCAAAGTGAGACAGCTGCACACCCAAACAAGGATATAAAGTAAATACTGTTGATTAGTTAACTCCATGGTGACTAGTAATATAGCTTGATTAAATTCTGGCATTAAATCTGCACATATTTTTTGAGTAGGGCATGTCTGTTGATGGTTAAAACATAACATGAATTATTAATACTAGGAAAATACCTTGGAAGCATGGATAACATATTGTGTCTTTATTAATAGCCAGAATGTTTTTCTTGCGTGGTTACACATATTGGCTGGCCTAGTATGCAAAAATGGAAGTTTGGAGATGTGTAACAATCCTCATCATTTTGGAGAAATTGAAGAAGGTGTTTGGTTCCTGCTTATAGTGAAGATGAGAATCAAGTGACTTTTCTGGATAGAAAATGAAGAGTAATTGAATTTTTGAGAAAACATCTGTGTGGTGATCTTAGAAGTTGATGCACACCTCTTTTGAAGCACAAAAACTCAGAGCTACTGTATTTCCTGAGTGCTAAGATAAGATTTTTGCAGAAAGGCGTTATCTGTAGAGGTAGATCTGATAGAGGGGAACTTATCGATATTTAATCACAGGTGTTTCTAATCACAAGAAAAGCAAAGTCTACCAACAGCTGAAGTAGAAATTCAGGTATGAATCAGATTAGAATTGACATAGAGAGTACTACTAACATTAAACTGCATGCATATCTTGATTTGCAAGCTTCATGTTATTTAAATCTGCTTGAAGTGAAATATTCTCACATTTGACTATTCATTTTCTGTTCACAAAATTCTCAGATTGTAATCTTCACTGTCAGCAGGAGCTAAACACCTTCTTCAAAGTTTACTGTGAAGATCAATAAGCAACTTTTATCTTCTTTCTCGTTTAGGGGCTGTGATGGTAGTTATACTCCTGTTAGTGATAGGTTGTTCCTTAAGAGGTTTCATATGCCTAAAAAAAATATTTTTAAGCAATTGCATATCATACTTTATCTTGTTTGTAAGGTGTCAGTCTGAAGGTGGGTAAATGTCCTTGGGACAGGTATTATCAGGAGAAAGCTTGGAGTGTATCCTTCTGCTTTCCAATTTTTTCTTCATTATATATTTAGCAAGACTCATTACTGTAGCCTCATGAGCAAAGAGAGGAAGCTCATAATGTACTCAGAAGACCTTTAGAGTTGTTTGGAGACTGAGGTTGATGTTCTTACTGTGATTATGCCAGGTTTTCCAATCTTCATGTTGCAAACTTTGCAAACTTCCCAGCATGGGATATGATACGTGCAGTTTCAAACTGCTGTTATCACTTAGGAGGTCTGAAAAAGTCCTAGTTGAGCAATGCTTTTCCTTACCAGAGGAAGGAAAATGCTGGATCTTATGTGACTGTATACTACAGTTAGGCAATAGAGGAAAAGCTTTTCTGTATTTAACTCCAGCAGTGGAAGTAAGAGGCGCTTCTGGACTTCTGGAAAGTGACTGGCTTTGAGTCACTTCTGGACCAAGTTTAATCTACACTTCATCAAAAGCAAATTATATGATCTTGACATTCCTGAGGGTTATAGTTTTCTTTCTACTCAGGCAAAGGAAGGGGAAGGTGCTTTCTGAGATTGCCTGAAGGAGTTTCCTTTAACACATGACAGGCTGCTCTATTGTCCTGGGAATCTGATGGAGTAAATGGTCCGTTCCGCACTTAGCATGTATTGATTGAAGAACACTGTAAAGAAAGCCTGATGCACAAAGGTCACCAGGATCTCTAAACAGTAATGAACTTTAAAAGCAATGCCTGTGGAAAATTGCTCTCTTTCTTTTAGAGAGTCACCGTCAAGAGCTATGCAGATTCTTCCTTTTATTGCTATTAAAGCTGAAATACAAGTCTTTAGTTTCTTTTCAGAGACTTGTTTACAGTTTCTGTTTTCAAAAAGCTTGTAGAATAAAGTGTGACATAGGATAAATGTAGTAGTAGTAGTAGTAACATTTTTAAGTCACCCATTCTGATATTTCATTCTGCCGGGTCCTTTGATTACCATCTACTGGTCTCAGCACTCTGAGTCTGACAAAAGTTAAGATTTGAAGCCTCTAAGGCTTTCTTCAGTACACTCTTCTAATATTTAGGTTTGCAAATACTACAGGGAGCATTTAACTCCAAATGAAAAAGCCTTCCTTCCTTCCTTTCTTCCTGTCTTTTGGCAATACAGTGCTGAAATTACCTGATGTCATCGTTAATTCTCAAATGGTTCAACAGACCATTATGCATCGTTTTCTAGCTTGAGTGTGGCTGGAAGCCATTGACATTCCTAATCAAACACCTAGAGTGTTTATGTCAGTAATAATCTCTATTTAAAATGTACTCTCAACTATTTATTTCTCATACCTGGCTGGAGTGGATGTATTAAATTCTTTTACATTTGAAAACAAGATTTCTCAGATTAGCACATCATAAAGGAAATAAGGAAAGCTGGATCATATTGATGTGATTGGAACTCTTTTGGACAAGAAGTGCAATTGATCTTTTGGGACAGCACCACATCCTATTAGAATAAGTGAAATAAACACTACCCATTTCTTTCCCACAGTTGCTAGATAAAGGATTAGAAAGAGAAGGTGTCTGGTTTGCTGCAGCTAACTCAGTATTTGTTTTGAACTAAAGAAAAACCCCAATGTACATTTATTTTTTCTCTTGTATTCTATATATCTTTGAGCTACACTGCCTTCACTTTGTAGCAATAATCTGACGTGTAGTTCACTAACAGCGCGCATTTCAGAAAAATATTTCCTTGTAAGAATTTAGCCACGAATTTAGTCTCTCTCTGAAGTAGGCAGAGATAGTAATTCACTGCATTTGACTTTAAGGTTCTATTCATCCCTCGATGAGCTCTCCTTTATAATCTTTCACTTCTCCTACTTGGGCTGAATTCCAGAGACTTACAATAGGTATTGCAGCTCGTTTACACATTGGCAGAAGAAACAAACCCATTAGTCACTAACAGCAGGGGTATGCCTCAACTCTCCCGCTCCCTTTGATCATTTTTCTGTCTTCAGTAACTCAAGCAGATTCTCTTTTCTGAGGTTTTCTGAAGCAAAATTAGCATTTCTTGTTGGGGGATGGGAGAGACTTTTACCTGAAAACCTTGTTATGCACACTCCTTTGATGAGGCACAAGCATCTCAGCTCACTTATTTTTGCATTAAGCAGTTATCACACTAAAAAAATAAGAAATTAGGACATCTTCAGCTTTTTGCTATGCTAATGACAGTAATGTGGCAGCTTCTCATAACTTAAAAATTGGGTAGGCTGAGTACTTCCTCCTGCCAAAGAATGATATGGAAGAAGATACTTGTTCTTCTCAAATCTTGATGATTCACCTTAAACACCTGCTAATTGTCTTGTACTTGTTGAAGTAACATCCCTGTTAGCTACTCCCTCCAGCTGAGTTAATAATTATCTTGGAAGTCATGAGCTTTTGTTAATGAGACTCAATATAGTACTCTTAATTCAGGGGGGTGGTCCTCACAGTTGTATTTGCATTCAGAAAAGTGTCACAGTCTGACTCATAGGAGGAGTGACTGTCTCACGGCAAAGTTCCATTTGTCACCATCGCTGAGGTCTGCTAGGCTGGATGCTGTGTTTCACGCAATACCTTCACAGTAGATGTCTCCTCCATGCCTTCTCCATGGTCACAAAAAGAAGAAATTCTCACATCTAACATTCCAACTGTTCTACGTTAACAGTCAGTGTCAATCTTCATTTTCACTGAGAAGGTCCACTGCTATGGGAATCTCTTTGTAGTTGTTCTGTGGATTTGAACATAAACATGAATATCTCTCAGTCCTGTAGGAAAGGGAGTGTTAATGTCTGTAGACCAAACCTACTGAAGCAGATCCTGCAGAAGAAGTGGAAACTATTTTACTTGAAGAGGAAGTTCTGTTATTACACTGAATTTGTCATACTCTGCAGAAGGAGATATTGTGTAGTGCATTTTTCTCAAAAAATACATAACTGACAGAAGTAGAGGGAATTTGGTCCATCCAGCTGAAGGAAACATTGTAAGGGAGGTGTGACTGTTGTTAACTTCAGCAAAGAAATTCCCAGGTAACCAATACCTATATGTGTATTGACAGACGTATTTGGGTAAAGTCATAAGCATTAAAGCCAATGGGTAAATACAGGTTCCTGACAGAAAATGTTTATTTTATGGAGAAAATTGTAGTAGAACTGTCTGTAGGTTGTGGGAAAACAGCAGCGATGCTTAGGATTTCACCGTGAAAATATAATAGTTCGTATTACTTTTGTTGTCTGTTGCGTTCAGGCCCTATTAAATATGTAATCACATTCCTTTTAAGACATTCCACCCTTGCTGAATAGGCCAGCCCTTTGTCTGATTAGTCAGAGTCCAAATTCAGCTGCTTTCATGGCTGTATCCCAGCTTTGGGAGGTTGTATCCTCTGGTTAGGCTGTCCTGACACGGCATGAGCAGCACTATCTAACCAGTGGAGTAGAGCGGACAGTAGCTGGCCTGGTCCACCTCAGCTGCACATGGTCAAGCAGCAGCTTGTCTGCAGCAGTTGGATCCGGACACCAGACTCATCACACAGACAGGAGAAGGTGTTCACCATTTAGGAAAGCACATGCTGGCTAATTCCTCATCTCTACTGGGAAAGCCGTGATTTTGTCCTTACCCTTTTCCCACATTGATTACTGTGAGAGTCACCTCTTGTTGGGTTTTTAATGGCACATCCTGACAAGCATGTATTGAGACAGTCTCTCTCAGACTGACAGATAAATGACAGATGTCATTCATCTGTATTACCTTTCTTCTCTGTTTCTTTTGCCTACCATGCTATATGCAGGTTTCTAAACAAAAGAACCTCACTGGTCCTAAATTACAGCTTCTCTCCTACAAGCTCTCCTGTACCTTGCACATCTGCCTTTTGCATTTCCAGAGATGCCAGCTGTAAATTAGCTTTGTCCTATGAACATCCTAACCTCCCTCCCCTCCCTGGTTACTTTTTACTGTAATTTCCAGCTGTTCAAGGATTTTGCTAAGAGCTGTGGTACTGTTTGAATTGAAATTGCCTTGGTTAGAGGGGCCCCTAAGTGCTGGTGTGATACTGTGTCCTGGTGCAAATGGGATTTGCAGAGCGATGTGCTGAATGACCTCTCCAGTTCTCTCCGTTTTTGTCTGGGAACAGTTCTGTATTGGCAGCAATTTGTTGGTTTGTTTTAATGTGTTGTCATGGTGGGGTTTTTTTCTGTAGGGGCAGAGGAAATTTTTGCAGCTCTTTTGCCTTGTTTATGGCTGGAACCTGAATAGCCAGGCTGGGGTCAGGATGATAGAGCACAGACGAGGGGTCAGCCAGGGTGCAGATTTACAGTTAGGGAAATAATCACATCACTGCTGTGAGGGAGGCTTAATTAGTTTACATGCCTGCAAAGAGAGAACTTCAGCTCCTGTGTCTGGCACTCAGTGCTTTTTGAGTGGAGCTGCATCCTGTAATTTTGCAAAGTTCTGAGTGTCACCCAGAGGAAAAGGCTTAGCTGGTACCTAGCATCTTCCTTTCCGGGGATGTAAAGTTTTAGCCCAAGTAGAATTTACTAACTTCTGGCATTCTTTGTTAATTTTTATTAATTAGTTGTCATTTTGTGTTATAGCTGTTACTCTTTTCTGTTAGCTGGCAGCAAATATTTTCAGTGCAGCTTTTCTGTTATTGAATAGATTTCCCCCAGGTTTGGGCTTACAAAAACAAGCAAATGGATTCAAATATTTACTGCCACAAGTCCATGTTAGTCAGGATTTCAGCAGCAACCTAACAAACTGTGAGACTGTACTGGTAAGACAGGAGGATGCTTCACTTCTTGAGCAGTTCTTTGACTTAGTAGGGTTTTTCATCATAATTGCTTGACTGTTTATACTGCTGCAGTTTTCATAGATTTTATTGTCATTGGTTGTAAACTATCTCAAGCACACACCTTTTTTGTAGATTGCTGCTAGTGGGTTGAAGAAAATGTCTTTTAAAAAAAACAAACAAGTTGTATTTGTTCAGAGAAGAAGAGTTTCCAGAATCTTGCTAATATTTTTTAATGCAAGAACATTACCCCCTAAGAAAGCATTTTGTTGATATTTTTTGAGTTTGGATTAGTGTGTCTCTGATTGTTTCTATGCAATACAGCCTGTACTGCTTTTCGTCATTGATTATTTTATCTCTGGAGAAACCCCAAAAAGGTTTTCCTTTGTTAACCTGTGGTCTGGCCAAGTGCTTGGCCAGTTGCAATGGAGTAGAACGGAAATAGAGGGGAACATAAGTGAAGTGGAGAGGCTGAGGTCCCTGGTGATGTGGCTCTCACCAAGTGGAAAGGCAGGTTCACAGACTTGTGTACAGCCTTTCAGCATTAAAAATGCTGTTTTGGAAAGTGTTGGTAGTGGGAACTGGATGGCTGAGCACACTGGTAATGTTGTGGGTCCTCTTCCCACACCCCTGTGCTTGTGACTGGCAGATGTCACATTGCTGCCTGTAGCAGGTTCAGTTTGTGTCACCCCAGGACAGTGGCTTTGCACAATGGGTCTGATCCCTGTCCAGCACTCTGCGAACAGTTGTCCCCATCACAGGAGTGGTGATCCCAACAACTGCTGATTGCCAAAGCTACCCAGCACTTAGGAGACTCTACTCCAGTCTTGAGAGAAAGAGGCTGGTACGTGTTGTTGGGAGGACAGGCTCTGCTCTCCAAATGGGTCCTCGGCTGTTCTGGGGAATTTACATTGCCACTATATGTTGCCATACCACTCACTTTTCTGTAAATGAGCTGTTTCAGTCTCTGAGGCTGTCAGTCTGCTTCCTTCCACTGCATCAGTTTTTAAACATATGGTTAAATACAGGAAAGGGATAATGTCTTTTACCTTTCTCATAGAAAGTATGTTTTTTCTGCTGATGCCAGTGTTAAACTGGTGTTACCCTAAGTTTAGACTTCTTTACACAAGGATGGCACAATGCCAAGGGGTATTATTCCCAGAAAATTTTGCTTTGCCTAAGGATTGGACATCAGGACTATAGGGTTTGCAAGGGAGCACAGAAACTTTTAAGGAAAATAAAAACATCAAGAAATTACCAGCAAACCAATCGATGTACAGTGATCAGTATGAGCAGGGAAGGGTATGTAATATCTTGGCTCACTCTCATCAGAAATTGCTACTGTGGGATTTGGCATGTTACCATATGTAGCTGAAAATGAAATTTGAACTTCTTTCATGCAAACAGAAATAACTTTCTGCCTTATTTCTTTCTCATTAAAAATGTGATCGAAATATTGAGGGAGAAGTTTGAAACATATTGATTTCATTTTGAAAGCCTATTATTAAATCTCTTGAGGGCTTGTTGATCTTGAATCATTTCATTTTCATAGTGTTTCAGATTGAAAATTATTAGTAATTCTGTTTAAGTTGCAGCTAAATTACTAATTAACTTTCATCTCAAAGATTTTATTTCTTATGTGTTTCTGGCAGCACAGTGCACTCTCTACACAATGCAGCAGAAATTTTTTGTTACCTGCCTCTCTGTGCTCCTTACAATCTTATAAAGCAGGTTTGGAATTAATGAGCTGTCACATCTTGGGTAATGAATGAAAAGAACTGACAGAAATCCTTTTGTTGTTTAAGAAATTCCAAATAATTAATGGGAGAAAAATGACAGAGGTTCTTTTAGGGTTTAGGAAGAAATGCATCTTTCAAATTCTTTCCGCGATAGAAGAAACTTTAAAATACGTATGCAAAAAATGCAGGGATCCTGATTAATGGGTTAATTCCAGTTCTCTCATCTGAGATAAACTTGCAGAATCTGAGATTAAAGGATTTTATGTTTTGAGAAATAGCCTCCTAGCCTGCAGCTTCCTTATTCCATGTTCAGCTCAGAAGTAAAAAATCTTCTGGATTCCTGGGTTTGCTGTTGTGGACAAATTGATTTAAGCACTAAGCATGTTTGTAGTGATCATGTGTCATGTACATACATGTTAGCAGGTTAGCTTTGGGGAGGGCAAGGTGTTTGCTTTTGTTTTATGTTTTTCTCCAATTCATGAAGTCCCACTGTAGCTGTTGGCAATAACTTGTACTGCTGTTTTTCAGGTAACTGTCTCAGATGGGGGCACATCTCCCAAGCAATCCTCAGTTTGGGTGGTGATCCAGGTTCTGGATGAGAATGATAACAAGCCACAGTTTCCGGAGAAAGTCTATCAGATCAAGCTGCCGGAGAGGGACCGTAAGAAAAGAGGGGAGCCAATCTACAGAGCTTTTGCTTTTGACAAAGATGAAGGCCCTAATGCAGAAATCTCATACAGCATTGTGGATGGGAACGATGATGGGAAGTTTTTCATTGATCCCAAAACAGGGATGGTTTCTTCCAGAAAGCAGTTCACAGCGGGGAGTTATGACATCTTAACAGTAAGCACTCTTTCACTGACATACAAACCCATGATTTGACTGACTTTTTTTTTTTTTTAAGAAACAGGCCCTCCTGTATAAAGAGGGATATATGACTGTGTTTACTGTATGCCCTTTATGTAAGACCTAAATTAAGAAGTCTAGTATTCATATAGAACTACTGCCAAAAAATTGAGTCTGAGAGGTCATTCATGCTTTTGCAGGTCATGATGTATTCTCTGAGTGTTAAGTCAGCCTGCAAATTGTTAGCATAAGCCATTCCCTTGAATAAGCATTTGTCTGCTCCCAAAGTTGTATCTGGATGGCGTGGGCAGATACAGCTACAAATGGGTACTTACTTCTTGTGTGGACACAAGTGTTTGCCCTTACAGAGGGCACCTACTGTCCCAGTTAGGTGGCTGCACCTAACAGAGGAGGAGTATTGTGTACTCTGTGTTGTGGGAGCAATTTCAGTTAAAAGAAATCTCAGTCAAAACTCTTTTTTCAGAACTCTAACCATAGAGTGAAAGTCAAAGAAAGGGAGACTAAAATATGGTTAGGCAGATATAAAGCCGTATAAGACTGGAATGTGTTCTCTTCATCTACAGAAATAAGCCAAGTTGTAGTTAAGGAGTTTGAAATAAAAATGACAGAGGTCCATGGTCTGACATCTGGAAGTGGTATCTCTTACAGAAGCGGGTTACCTTCATAATGCTGGAAAACTAATAAATAACAAAATGTTGAGAAATACCTAGGAATCAGAGTAGAGCAGCCTTCTAGTGAGTGAGTACTTTTCCCTCCAGAGACCTCAAAGTCATGTCTGAGATCTGAGCCTTCTTACAATGCACCAACTGAAGATTTTCTACCTAGAAACTGCTCATCACACCCTCAGCATCTTTTCACAAAGGGCCTGCCTGCCTGGAATGGAGCAGGGTGATGAGTGTTAGCATCAAACCCACTTAACACATTTCCAGAGGAAGAAATAGGGCATGATATTTCAGAAAAAAAAATTATTTCCCGTTTTTAAAAGGTAATATAACGGCATATTTACACCAGTGGTCCTATATAGCCAGAAACTTTACCTTTTTTAAAAAAAAGAAAAGCTCTTCGGTTAACATTGATGTTATCCACCAAAGCGCCCATTTTGTAACCTGCATTCAGCCTTTTCTTAAGCCCACTGTATGTTGCTGCTCATCTTGTCTTTGCTATGTTAAATCCATAAAGCTTGCCACACAAATATCAAGTCTATCCATCTTTCTGGAGGACTTTATAATAAAAAGAATTAGCACCAAGCAAAGCAACTCTTAATGAACATGACAGGAAAAAAAAAAGAAAATATGGCAAAATTTTAAATTTGATTATGGAGAATGAGGGAAATTACCTGAAACTTATTTAATTCAATTAAAGATCCAGAGGAAGGCAGTATAAGGAATGCTTATCTGCAACACACATGCCACCTGAAAGCGGTCAAACATGCCCTGGGTGAGCATGTTTTGCAAATACATGGTCTCACACAGGGCCCTTACAAAACTTCCAGCTTTGCTGCAAGAGGGAGCTGGGTGCAAGATGAAATCAGAGAGGGAAGCTGGTTCTGGAGAGGAGGATCTGCGTGGGGAGTGTTTGAATTGCGTCTGCAGGAGGCCTCCCACCAGTATTTCTTAAACAAAACATTTCAGTTTAAAATCAGCTTTTTCAGGGAAAAGTCAAAGCACTGTGCAAAAAAAAAAAAAAAAAAAAAAAAGTGAGAACTGAGAAATAAGTGCTTATCTTCCTCTTTTTTCATGGGATTTTACATACACTATTCCAAAGGGCATTTTCCAAGCAGTCATCACACTGCGATAGAATTAGGTCTGAACTGCCAAGCTGGGATGCTCAGCCTGAGCCCTCTTTCCTTTGTGCCTGCCAGATAAAAGCAGTGGACAACGGCCGGCCCCAAAAATCTTCAACTGCACGTCTCCACATTGAGTGGATAAAAAAGCCTGCACCCTCACCCGTGCCCCTGACGTTCGATGAACCCTTTTACAACTTCACCGTCATGGAGAGCGACAAAGTGACCGAGATGGTCGGGGTGGTCTCTGTGCAGCCCTCGAACATCCCTCTCTGGTTCGATATCGTGGGTAAGTTGGGAGCCAGTGGTGCAAGGAGGATGCCTCAGAAGCAAAGCATATGGACGTGTGGTTTTGACAGCAAGAAAACTAACCGTGAACTGTCTCCCTACCTCCCCCCCAATTAAAGCCACTTTCCTAATGATGAAATGAAAATGCTATTTTAATATAGTGATAACAATAATAGTAGTAATAATACTCCTGCTTTTGTTATGACTCCTTAGCTAAGCTTAAAAAAGAGCGCTGTATGGCTGAATTGGTTTTTTTTCATACTGTTATTTACTGCAATCTTAATGTTGTCTGTCATTTAAATTCTATTGTCATACTTTGCTAATCTCATTTCTAAATGTATTTATGGTACTTAGACTTGCTGTCCCTCATTTCTCTCTTTCTTCACCTTTTTTTCTGCATTCTGTTCTTTTTTTTCTGCTTCCGACTGCCCTGCTTCAAGGTGGCAAGCATGCTCGAGAGATGTTCTATATTCTACAGACAGCTTGTGGGCAGAACTGTTCAACAGAAGGTACCCTTAGTGCAAACACATTTGCTAAAATACAACTATCCAGGCTGCCTTTTATTTTTGCAAGTTTTTTGAGACAATTTATATTACATCTTTCATAAGTGCCTGTGACAGGATGCGATGCGACACATGGATGTGCTGCATTTCTTTCTATGACAGCTTTTACCGTATTTGTGTCCAATTATTATCATTTTATTCACGGATTTTCCACAGTTTATCACAAATAATTAATTCAAACTTTTCACAGTCCAGTGCCATCCATTTAACTGTGAAACAGAATGGGATGCCTCAACATATGGGTTACAAATGGAGCCACCAAAAGTTTGTCTTGAATGCAAGCTGAAACAGAGAAATGTGTTTTGATGTGAGATTTCAACCACAAAATTGCCTTACATAAAATTTCTTATAAAAATAGGGAGGGAAAAGTATCCTTAGTAAAAAGGAGGAGAAGCCGTAGAAGTCTTGAAATCACAGGGAAATGCCTTTATCTGCCAAAACAACAGGGAGAAAAGGGTCTTGCTTGATTGCAGTAAAGAAATGGGAGTCAATGTTCCTAAGCATTTCTTTCCCACTTCTGCTGCTGATTCAGTTAATGTCATTTAAAATAACTCATTTAACATCTCAAAAGTGAGAATTTCCCCTGCAAAATTATTGTGCTTCTTAATATTTGCAGATGCTTGTACGTAATGTTTGCATACCTTTGGATGTAAAACAGTGCATCTGGACAAAGTGGAGTATTTTTAAATGAAGGGTTCTAAAGCAAATGCTATATGAAAGATTAGAGAAACAAAAAGCCTTTGCCATGGACTTAGCAAAAAGTGTTCATCAGCAGTCTTTATTTACAGGGATTGAGCCTGGCTCTCATTTCAGCCTAGTTATTTGCAAATGGGTTTAGCCGACAGGAAGGACAGGGACCACAGGAGAAAGGGTCTGTCAGAGTTGTTTTCATCCACCTTTTATTGCCAATTTGTGCAGATAAAAGACAGAAGCAGCAACATTTCCTCTTTGTGGCACGGTTTCTGATGTGCCAATCATATTAAAATTAAACCCAAAGCTACTATCATGTTCTAGGGTTCCTGCTAGTCCCTGGGGGAGGACAGCATATGTTTCCTACAGTTTTCCTGCCATTTCCTCAGTTGCTTCAGTATGCTACGTGCAGTTTATTAGCTAATGTTTACATTTTCATTCCCGTTCTCACTGACCCTTTCCTCCCAGGACAAATCCATCTTTTTTGATGTTATTGACAGGTTTTTTTTCCTATTTGAACCTTTTGCTGGACTTCTTTTGGTCCTTTCCATGGCAACTTGACCAACTCTCATTAAAATTCTGCCCTCAGAGAAGCCCCTGCTCTTCTGCTACGTTCTTTTTCCTTATTAGAGTCACTTGCAATCAATCAACACCTTATAATGATATTTGATTTTTGCCCACCAGACAGAGATGATAGGGAGAACATTAGGAAATTTTAGCCTTTGTCATTTAATGTGGCCTTTATGACTAAACTAGTTCAAATGGTTTAGAAGATTTAAACAATTCTAATGATTTCCCTCTCGGCTGTAGCTTCTGATGTTGCAAGATACTGCATCACTGCAGAGGGTCACTGAGACAGAGCTTTCCTAGATTTAATGAGAAATCAGGGACCCTGACCGACCAGTTTGGTTCTGTTACCATATGAATGTTTTCATTAAATATTGCTGCTGTTACAAATAATAGCACTCCCAACAGCACCCATTTCTGCAACAGGAATAGCCAGCAATTCTGGGCATGCAGAAGAGCCTGTTGTTCCAGACACTTGGCATGCAAGGAGCAAAGCAAAACCCATCCTGAGAGTTTTACAGACAGAACACTGTGTATTTAGATCACTGTTGCTGCCTTTAGACAGTGTCAAACCCCACTTCTTCTCACTGTTCCTAAATATCATCAACACTGAGATCTGGTGTGGAAAAGCCCAATGAAAGACACAGGGGGTATTTGTAGAAGTTAACTGTCATATAGAGAAAGCTGTATGGGACTGCTGATGCAAGGGATGGTTTCTGTGCTGCTGTAAAACCAGACCTGATCCTGTTCCATCTGGTATTTTGTGATTCTGTACCTCTGTGCATAGTTCACAGTAATGTCAACAAAACCCCTGAAGGCTTATGTAGAGGCATGGTTTAATATAGAGTTTGCAGCTTGACCTTTATCTTTATGACCTTTTCAAACTAAATGGGCACTGGAATTCCGGAGGATCTCTTTTTCAATGCATAACATGCACTTTCTCCCAGCTAAAAAAAAAAAGAGGGAGAGCAGATAAAGTTTGGCTATAAAGTATTCTGTCTGCCTAACTTTGTACCTAAATTATACATACTTCAAGTAGCTGTTTAAGTTCTTGAGTTGATCAGCTCCAAGAGAGGAAGATGCCTCACAGGCAGGAAGGTGATCTTCCACTGATGGACTAGGGAGGAACAGGATCCTCGGATGATTGTTTGTTTCTTTAATTTGAAACAGTTGAGATGTCATACCTGGTTTCTGTCTTCAGACTGCATTCAATGCCATTCCCAATTCATGCAGATCCCACAATGTGAAACACGTAAACGTAAGTTGTATCAGTGATATTAAATTTATTCAGTCATTAACGAGAAACTAATTTTCAATGGGAACTCCAAGATAAGTCAGAGACCTTTATTTGTACCAGGTAAATTGAGTCCTTTTTGTTTTTTCCTTTGTAACTGGTGGGAATGGTGGGATGACTACTTTAACACTGGAGCTAAGCTGCATGGTGCTAGTTTCTGCTTAAGTAGCATGTTGCACAACATCTCTCTGGTTTTCCAAACAGTCCTCCCTCTATCTTTCCTTCCTCCCCCAGCCTGTGCCTTTATAAGAGCAGCCAAGCTTTGAAAGCATATCAGAACTTTTTGCCAAGAGCGCTTAAATGGCTTTTTTATTATCTATCAATTTTAGTTAATTATACATTTAATTCATAGTGCTGCAAGTTTTCATTAATGTCAAAAACATGTAGCTCCCTAGCCTTCTTTGAATAATCTTCTCTGAGAACTATCTAAAATACCTTCCTGATTTCTTTTTTGCTTCTTATGCCCTTGCTTTCAGCTTCTTAGCAGCAAACTCAAGGCTTTGACTGTCTTTACAATAGTTTTATCTAAAATTCGGAGTCTGAATTACTTTCTTCTTAGCATGATATAGTACATAAAAGAATACATATTTTCATATTTGCATGTTATTTTACTAATATTTATTATGATTAACAAAATCTGTAATTGAATTTTTATTTCTTGAGACAGTCATTAAGTTATTTAATCTTCTTTGAAAACAAAATAAATGAAAATTTTGGCTTTGCTTCTCTTTTCTGAAAATCCTAGAGGTACTTTAGCCTCCCCTCTGAGTTTCAGGGTGAATTAGTTTCCTGCATTTTGCTCTGATTTTCTTCTCTGAGCAATGTGAGAATTGTAGCAATTGGCCCAATTTATCATCATTGTTCATTGTTGTCAGCTTTCTTTGGGACAAGACAACTAAGAATCTTCTCTGCATTGAGAAAATGTGGTTTAGAGGACTGTTCTCTAACTCAGATAATCTCCTGTTTTTCTTTCTTCCATTTGTCTGTCTTGGCATGGACAAATGAGACTCTGTGTGAGGATGTCCATATATGCTGGCTCTGTTAAGTTTGAGCATGGAACACTGTGTGCTGTTTGCGATCTACCAGTGAGGAAGACTCCTGCCAGTGTTTGAACTGGGGATGTGTCCTCCAGAATTGTGTCATCCATCTTTCCGTCTAAGACTGAACAAGTCTGGTTCTCTACAGTCATCAGATACTTCTGAGATGGGATTCAGTCCCAGCCTTTTTGATCATCCCACTGGAAAATGTGGGAAAAGATTTTCATCTGGGACTCATTTGCCTACAAAACCTCCAGATTTGCTGACATGTTTTCTTCTCAGAGGAAAAAATGCTTTTTCCCAGCAGCATGATCCCATCTTAAACTGTGTATCAGCAACTGATAGGAACATAGGGAGGCTCAGCATCTTACCAAAAAGGAACCACATCTAGGAAAAGCTCTACCAAAAAAATTAACTGCTTGCATCAAATTGCAATATAAGAAGAATATGCTTGAAAATTAAAAACCCCAACACTGAAATTATAAGGGGACAGAGATGCAGAGCCCACATCCTGTGGGAGTGCAAGATCTGGATTGTGCCTTGCCTTAGGCAAATTCTTCTGCTGACCCCCAGAAATCCTTCTTGATAGTTCAAGTTGTCCTTGCCCTGTCCATTGCACCTCTCTTGTTAGCCTTGCAAGGTTCAGTGGTTTGGGGTTTTTTAGGTATCTTTTTTGTAAGAAGGAAAATTAATTCTTTCCAAAGCATACGGGACTTTTGTCAGAAGGAAAATGGTTCATGGTGACTATGAAGCCAAGAAATAAGCTAAGAACGAAGGTAACGCTCTGGATTCAGCGAGAGAATGTAACCAACTCTCTGCCAAGAACACAATTTAGAGTCCTTTGGCCCAGGTGTGTCTCAGTTCAGTTTCCTGAGATCTCCTTCTTAACTGTGCTATACCATCTGTTAAACTGAAAATCAGGGCTGTTCTAGAAAGTTGTAGTGAGAGCCAGCTAATAAGATCTTTTGTACCAGGAGCTGTTTCTAGAGCTGTCCTGATAACAGCTGGAATTGGAAAATCCTATATAAACTAAAAACACTCTTTTAGATGACATAAAAAATTACTAGTTCTAAAAATTTAATGCTTCCAGGGCTTATGCAAAAGCATTAAGATCAACCTCAAGAAAGTAAGGGTGGAAATCATCTCACTTAACTTCAGGTGTCCAAAGTGTAGATACAAGTATCTTCGCTAGGTCACTTTGGGAATCTTAACAATAAATTAGAGAGAAAAAGTACTTTCTGGATGAGTTTTTATCATTCCAACCTGGTAAGTCTTCTCATCCAAAGATGGCATTTAAAGTAGATGTGGACTTTTAATGAAATCCTACTCAGAGTGCTTCAGTCTAATCAGATTATTTAAGGAAGTCTTTCATCTGTATTGAAGACGTATCAGCTTTACATTTTAGCCTGAAATGATACCGTAGACAACAGCCAATCCACGTCTCTCTGGGGTTATTCAGTATTAAAATGCTTTCTCAGGACAACCTGTCTAGCCAAATTGTCAGTTCAATCATCTTGCTTTCTTTGTCACTGATTTTCCCAAAGTGCCTGAGGAACTCACAATGTATTATCTTAATTTGGAATATTTCTTTCCTAATGCAATTGCAAGCACATTAGCAAAGACAGCTTCTACATATCTGAAAAAGCAGGGTTTAGTAGACAATGAAAAGGAAAGCATGTGCCAAATGATGGAAAGTGGAATAAGTAATGAAAATGCACATTAATAAAACTGAGCAGCTGAACAAAATGCCATCATTCTTAGCCGAAGATTGTGATCAAAGAAACTGTTAAATGGACAATAGTAAAATTGTTAAAACTGACTCTGTGGGATCTTGCGGCACTGCAGACAAGCTCACTTCAAAAGGGTTGGTACAGACACAGCATCAGGCTTTCAAAAACAGCGTCCAGTATCCCAGAAGCCGACACTTTCTCAGCTGTTACCTCCTAGGCCCTCAGCCCTCCAACCTCTACAGGGGCACCTTAGGAAGGAAATGGTTTCATGTGGAGTTCCTAGCTGCAAAAGTAATGAAAAGATTCATTTGTTTTTACACAAGAATGATACCTCTCTCTTTGTGCAACTCCAGCACCCATCTTTCAGAGATGATTGTGGTGGATGCTTCTCTGGGTGCTTCACAGTAGACCTTGCATAGACTTAACACATCTGTAAGACTCTTAATGTTTAACTTTTGTAGCATTTATATGTAATTCATTAATTCTTCAGTGTTTAGTGCAGCTTCAGAAGCATTTATCATACGGCGACCTGTTTTGAGTGTATATGAAGGCTGAGGAGCAACATGAGCCATTTGCAGACTGCCTCTAGTACTGCAGATGAGAGGCAGGATCCAATATCTCAGGCAGTATTCCCAGAAGTTCATCCATCTGCATGGTGGTTCTTCTGACTATGGTCTGTTAAAATGTAGAAGACTGAATCATGAATAATTCAGGGCTTCACTCCAAAATAGATTATAATAACAAATCTCACAGCAGGATGTTCTCTGATCCATTTCTGCCTCAGTGTTTGATGCAATTTCTCCCTTGTTTAATAGAAAACGATTCAATGTAGAAGGAACTGCATTGCCTGGTTACTTACAGGTGAAGGCTGGGGTAGCTGGCACCAAGATTAATTTGTTTGTCACTAGACCAACTTGGAAGATGTGAATAATGTGTAAAAAATTCACATGATGGATTCAGTTCTTATTTTAGGGGAAGAGTATATACTTCACTTAATGGAAATGTCTTGAAGAAGTTGGTCTATTTGCAATAGACTATGTGGTGCCCTGAAAACCCGGCTCTGAGCCAGCAGAAGGTCATTTAAAACATTTGTTGCCGATCCTTCCATGTTACTTCTTGGAAGTTTTAAAGGCAGGTTTTTTTGGAAGTGTGTGCCAGTTGATAGCATATAATTTTTGATTGTTCATTAAGATGGTTATTAAGCATCTCAAAGTATAGACTTTCACTTTGTTTTCATGGTTATCAGTATGAAACATTCTCTTTGTTAAAGTGCCTACTGTCCCAAGGCTAGTTTCATTTCAGCTGAGATTTCCTTGCATGAATCTCAAGCTCTTTTCTTCAAAGAAGGTTTTCATGGTGCAATTTTTCTCAAGTAATTCAATTTAAAACATTAATTTTTCTTCCATACTAACTTTTTTTTTAAAGAAAAAAAAGAGCATCGAAGATATAATCCATGTTCAAATACCTTGCTGTTGCTTAAATATCAAGGACAGCTTGCAGAATGAGGGTAAGGAATAAGCAATGTTTCTATTCACCATAAATGACAACAGATCCAGTGGCAGTGCTTTCCTGGAAAACCACAACTTCATCTATTAGGCTTAGACCTATATATATGTACATACATCTATTCAACTTGTGGAAGTCTGATGGCACATCTGAAATTACTGGATTTGGATCATTTCAGTGGGCAGAAGTTCACCAATTCTGTCTTTCCTCTGCAGCAGTCAACTGCATTCTTATTCTTCTTCCCATTTTCTTCTACTCATCCCTGAATGCCTTTCAAGGCAAAAATGGACAGAGCAGTGCTTCTTCCAGCTTACCCTTTCTTTGCAATAGCCTGTGCAAGAGGTAGAAGTGAGGGTTCCTTCACATTAAGGAATTCAGGGGCTGCGATTTTGCTGTTTCCCCCTAATCTTCAACTTCTTCAAATGCCAAAACCTTCTTCTCTCACTAAATGCATGACTGCTTCTGAGAATAATGTCAGTTCCTGGTCAGCAAACCATGCAGATAGGAGAGCACGGAGGACTCTCCCCTTCTCTACTCAGTCTCCAGCCCTAAAATTTTGAGAGCCATTTTGTGACACTAGCAGCCATTCACATCTCTCTCTCTTTATATATATTGCACCTGAGCTAAGTCAGTGGGATGGATATTTTTCTACCTGTGGACCTTATCTCAAGAGCTTTGAGCAGCTGTTACACGAGTCTCATAACCGGTGGGGTTTGAAGGGCTTTTCCTCTCTGTAGAACCGGGTGGTCAGAGAATGTAGCTAGTGGCACTGAGTTGCTGTGTGATGAATATACCTTAAGAGTTTGTTTGTCAGCAGTGTTGTGCCCCACCTCTCCCTGTCCCTAGCCTCCAAAAATTTTGGACTCAGCTAATACTAAATTACACTCTATAAATGAGTGAGTAAGAAAACAGCTTATCAGCAGGGAGTGTGTGCTTTGCTTTTGAAAATAATGAGTGGTTCAAGTTTATAAACTGTAGCTGTGGCTGACAAATCTTATAACCCTTCAATCTCAAATTATATTTGAGATTATATTATTTATAGCTTTCTTTTACTTTTTAATAGATTTTTTCTTTTTCTTTTCTTTCTTTCACTCAATACTCAGCAGGGTTTTCCCACTGCTGCATCATTCAGTGAGTGACAGGGAAAGGGTATGTTAATGTTAGAACAGTGCTTTGTGAGGGGTTTTTTTTATTGAAGGGAATTTAGGATGTGTATCCTGTCAGATCTATTTGAATAATTCCTAAAAGACTAGCAGGATTTGACCTTTGCTGCCAGTAATTATCATTGTCCTTGGTATTAACATAACAAATCTCTATTTGCATTTTTAAAATTTATTATAATTGTAATTTTTAAAAACGCAGATGATGGTATTTGCACCCAGAAGCATCAGTGAGAATTTCCTGAAAATAAAATTTATAGAATAAAACCTTCTTGAAATTACTTTTATACAAAAAGATAATTATTCTTGTTCATTATTCAAACCACAAGGGCACACATCTTAGGGGCTTATAGCCATTTGATTCTTTTTATAGATTCAGCTATGTTTTACTTAAATCTACTGCTAGATTTTTATTCTTTTTTTTTGGCAATGCATTTTAATGATATCTGCTTTTCAATATACAAACTGTGCTTTGAAATATAAATGAGTTATGAACAAAGAAGTCTCACTAGACGTACTGTGTATGCTAAGGCAGGCCGTTAAGATGGATGACACGAAACAGATATGCCCACTTTTAGGAATATTTGCAATGGAAGTTCTCCAGAGATGGCTAATTTGATTGTGTTTTTGTGCAATAATTAGGAGGGAATTACGATAGTTCTTTCGACGCGGACAAGGGAGCGGGCACTATTGTCATTGCAAAGCCCCTGGATGCAGAGCAGAGGTCAATGTATAATATGACTGTGGAGGTCACCGATGGAACAAACATTGCCTCAACTCAGGTAGAATACCACATTCCTTTCTTGGCAAGTTATCCATTTGTTACTGGAATGTATATGCTATAAAAATTAATAATTTTTCCATTCAAGTGAAACCTCATCCTTTGAGACCACCAATAACTAATGGAGGGGATATTTTTCAGAGCCTTTCCATCTGGCTGTAAAGAATCGGCTGTTGAATGTTTCAAAGCGTGATTTCTCCTTTTGTTCTCTTCCTGCTCACATGAAAGTAATTTGCCTTCCTCCAGCTGAGGGAGTCCCTATCACAGGCAGCAAAGCCTAGATTTTGACAATTGTGTCGCCCCATAATGGTCCAAAATACAATAGTGCTTCCATGGTGTTGGGGAATATTGCTATTGATTGTGTTAAATGGAGTTTATACCTCTCATCCTCCAAAGACCCAAATGTGGGACACAGGATCAATTGTTCAGAAAAGAAATTGTTCAGAGGCAAAACTTAAAATTCAAAGAATCCCTCCTTTAGTGTCACTGCCTACGAGTACATTGTCTTCTGTGAAACAGCCCCACTGAACCTTTTAAAACCAGGCTTGCTTATCAGGCTCGGTGCCTTTCATCTATTAAAAGTTGGGTCAGACAAACGTGAAGGGCTGGGGTAAAGCTGGCTCTGACACATCCTTGCAGGAGAGACCCTGACGCAGAGCCTGGGTATCTGTTCAGTGGGAACCAGTCTGGAACTGGGTCATGGCACAGGGACGGGCACTCTGAGGTCCAGGTGGCACCAGGAAGACTTCAAACAGCGAAATGCTTCGATATGAGGTGGAGTTGTGGGCTATGGATTACTCAGGGCCTGAAATTCTACATCTGAGTTACTCCCAAGGGGAAATGAAAAAAACATAGGATTGTGGTGTAACTTGCTTCTTTATAATGCAGAAGGAAGACCTGAACATTTTTTATGTTTACATATATGCCTGCACACACAGATGCTTCTGTTGTACCTTGCCTTTTTGCTCAAATGCTTTGGATGTAAATCTGTATTCACTGAGCCACAACACCAGCTTTCCTAAGAAATTGTTAAATCATTGAGTGCTTTCTCAATCTGAATTTCTGTTTACAACCAGCCCTAAAATATCTGATAATTTCTGCCAATAATCCACCTTGGTAAGAAAACATCAGTTTTCTTACCAAGTCAGGTGATAGGAAATGCACTGTTTTTCTCTGTTAGTTTCAGAATTAATTGCATCTCTGCTAAAAACATCCCTGACTTTAAGCTTGATTATATCTGGCCCATGTTCCCTTTTACGCCTTTCTCTGCTCAGTTAAGGAACTCTTTAAAAACCACTATTTTCTCCCCAGGAAGGCACTCACAATACTCAAATCACCTCCCAGTCTTCCGGTAGACAAGCAAAGGAGAATGACTGACCTCTTTATGTTCCCTTTCCATAAGGCATTTTCTTCAACTCTTGAGTAGTCTTTTTGTTATGCTGTGTTTTTAAATCTTGACTACATTCTTAGTCCACATTTCAGATGGTGTTGAATGCCTAATGTTTATTTATTTTTTGTTTCTTGCAAACATTTCAGCCAAAAAAATATTAAAAAGCTTAGGGAATTTCAACCATGCTGGATAAAAGTAATTTCTCTTCTTATGGATGTTGCGTTCATTGTTTCTGCAGCTTTTGATTTAATAAATTGACCCCCGTAATAGTCCTCAAAACCTATTTGGATGAAACGCCTACATTTTTAATTAAAACATATGGTAAAAACATATTTCAGTAAAGCTGTTGCATTCTAAAAGAGGCCTGAGCATTCTTTTTAACAGTGATGTGACCCATTTGGGAATGTAAGATAGTTTCAGATTGCAATAGAACAGCAGGAATGATCACTGGTGGGTTCAGACCCTTCCTTCCCCCACCTTCTTCTCTCTGTGTGAATACTGTTTAATTATTTAATTGTGGCCAGGGTATCCGAGCATGTGTTTCTTTTGGTCTTCACAATAGAGATTTCAAAAGCGATTGTTATCTCAAAACTGCCAGAATTATGGCCTGCCTATTTATTGCTCCATTTTGCAAAGCTTTCCTACTGTATTTCTGGGTGTACTTTGGAGCCTTTGGTTACCTTCTTCATCGTAATTGCCTTTTAGAAGAATAATAAATAAATAAAAAGTAAAACTGATAGCTTTAATTAAAAAATGTCATGGAATAGGTCATCTACTGATGGCTCTCAGTGGCCTTATTCTGAGTTTTGGTAAAGCAACATCAGGAATGATCACTGGTGGGTTCAGACCCTTCCTTCCCCCACCTTCTTCTCTCTGTGTGAATACTGTTTAATTATTTAATTGTGGCCAGGGTATCCGAGCATGTGTTTCTTTTGGTCTTCACAATAGAGATTTCAAAAGCGATTGTTATCTCAAAACTGCCAGAATTATGGCCTGCCTATTTATTGCTCCATTTTGCAAAGCTTTCCTACTGTATTTCTGGGTGTACTTTGGAGCCTTTGGTTACCTTCTTCATCGTAATTGCCTTTTAGAAGAATAATAAATAAATAAAAAGTAAAACTGATAGCTTTAATTAAAAAATGTCATGGAATAGGTCATCTACTGATGGCTCTCAGTGGCCTTATTCTGAGTTTTGGTAAAGCAACATTTTAAGAATTTTGTTCCGTGTACACAGTACCACATATTTTTAACTGTAGCTGCAGGAAGATACGGTCGAAGATGAAGCAAATAGAAAGCAATTTTGTAAATACATCCTTTTGAATGATGGTTTATTATGAAGCAGCTGATGATCACCATGTGCAATGGAACACTCTTGCTTTTTATTCCACCCCAGCTGTTCTCCTTTATCTCTTCCTGGCCTTTTGTCTGTTACACAGTTGAAGGTGGTAAAATACAGCATAAAAATGCCAAAGATTTTTGTTTGGGTAACATGATCCCTGGCATGGACTTGGTGAAGTTTCTTCAGCAATGTTCCTGCATGCCTTAAACTCCGATGAACTGTTCACTTCCTTCATGCCTTCCTGTGCACATGGTTCATTACCGTACCATGAGAGGAAGGAAAGCATTTTGATTTAAAAGTTGCATCTGTTGTAATAATGGTTTCACTGTTATGAAAAGAGGCAAAAAGAACATACGGAGTATTAACAAAAAAAAGTTACAAACTTTCTGTGTAACCAAAAGCCTACTTGTTTTGGGCATGATCAAGGTTTCCAAAAGAAATACAGTCTCCAAAGTGAACACCAAAGTGCCAGGACTTGTTGAGCCACTGCCACTCACCATGCTGCCCATCCACCTAAGCCTGAACCATCCAGGCAGCAGTTGGGATGAGAAGGGATGGAGAAGGCAAAATACGAAGAAATGTTGACTTGTTTGATTTATATATTTGAAGTGTGGGTATAAAACTTCAGTCACAGTAATTAACTTCTAGGATGGCTAAGTCTCCTGACTTAGCCAGGGAGAGCTTTTGCTTTTTCCCTTTCTTTTATCCATCATTGCTTGAGGCCACACAGTCATTTATTAAAGGCTGAAGGCATACGTTTGCTCTAAATTCCCATGAAACACAATTCCTGCAGCTGCCAGGCGAGCTGTTTGCCTTGCAGAGGGATCAGGGCTTCTGTATCCTGTGTGCTGGGGAGAGAGCCAGGACAGCAGCTCTGTGCAGTGACGCTGCTCCTTGCCACAGCCATCACCTCCCTTTGGGCTGCAAAGGGGTCTTGTGCCCTTGCTTGAGCACAGAGAGGTCTCTCCCAACAAGGAATCATTATAATGGCATCTAAATGCCTGCTTCTGCCACAATTTTGACTAACTGAGTGTGCAACATTAGGAATTCTCCTGGTCATGAGTCAGGTTTATCCCAAACCCCTTTTTTTTACTGAACAACTCAGATCTTTTACATACAAGCACAGCAGAGGAATAGAATAGCATTTATTTATTTATTTGTAGTGCATACTCGCGAGTTTTGCTAAAATACCCACAGGAGCAGAGTACAGGGGGTAATCATTGAACTATCATGTAAGTTATTATAACATTTCACTGTTATTGAGAATGTTGTCCTAGCAGATAATTACGTTTTTCTAACAACCTCTGGAGTGATGTTACTATGTGAAAAATATGGTTTTACTCCTTGCTTATTTTCCTACCTTCTCCTTCTTTCTCATCATCCTAACTTCTGTAGAAAAGATGTGCTAGAGCACGAAGGCTGTTGCTTCCAATCTAGGAGACAAAAAGAGCCTCCGTTTCACTTGTTGCAAAACCACCTATTTCCCTGCAGAGTGGGCACTCAGAGGGTAACATGCAATTCCCTCTGAAAAGCTTTTGCAGATCAATACATGTTCGCTTACAATACCTTCTGCTGGAGCCAACCAGACTGGAAGAGCAGACAGAAGAAGTTACTGCTCCATGCCCCTTTCTGTCTCTCCCTGCAGAAGGTTTTGGACTTGCATTTGTTCTTGTGCTGAGGATTGACTTTAAACTCTGAGTTTCTGTCTCACCTTTCAGAGATCACCTTTTATTTACAACATTTTCTTAAGAGGAGCTGATCAGCCACCCTGAGTGCAGGTGGTTCTCTTTAAATGAATGGTGAAAAGCTCTTCTTAGAGGACCATGGCCAAAATGTAGAGCAGACATTAGAGCCCGCCAGAAGTAGTTCTGGGCTGTGGATTCTTCTAGGGCAGAAAAAGAGACATGGGGATTCAATTCAGTTTTTCACTTTTGCTCTGTTGAACATTTCCTCCAAACTATAATGTGTCCAATCCTTAATTTTTTTTTTCTGTCACGTCCAGCAATCTCAGCACTGCATTGAAGCAAAGATTTTTCCTTCAATTTTAACATAACACAAAGAACGCAGTAAAGTATAAATAACTGGCCACTGAGGCTGGTAGGGAAACTTAATTTTTGTGTTAAGGTTGGGATTTGGAGGAAAGAAAAACTTGTCAGGGAGTAGAAAATAAAGCTATGTGGTAACACTATTGAAAGCAGTATTTAAATCAAAATAGGTTTCAAAACCTGTACAGAATTGTAACCTGAGTTTAAATAATTCAGTCACTTAATAGGTTGTACTACAACACTGTGCCCAGACCAAGCAATTAGCCAAGCAGATTCTTCCAGCTTCAAATGTCTGTAAAGCAGCTGCTGGCATTTACCCAGTTTTCACTCAAATACGTCTGTGCCTAAACCAAAGGTATTTGTTATGGGCAACATTAAAAACAGCTTTGGAGAGACTTCCTGCATTAGGTTTTGTCCTGCTTTGATTTGATTGTATTTCTCTAGGCCTTTCACTTACCATTTTGAGTACAAAGTCTTTGCTAATGCTCTGAGTGTTACTTTGCCTAATTTGTAATCTTGGAGGCCCATGATTCCTTTATTTGAAACTTGCTTTAACTGTGGGAAATAGGAAGTGAGCAGGGAAAAGCAAGTCTTTTATAGCGAAGCGCTTGTTCAGACTATAAATTAGACTCCACACAATGGACGCAGAAGGAGGCAAGCCTGCCTTTCTGAAGCCCACAATGCTCTGGAAAAGATACAGGCTTTCAAGAAGAACCAGGCAGAGACTGGTTTGCTGCATGTTTGCTTTATGAGCGCGGAAAAAAGACTTGCAACTAATGTTTGTCAATGAAGAGTAGTTCGGTCAGTAATCTTGAACAGTCCTCAGCGAAGAGGAATCCCTGCTTAGCAGCCAACAAATAGTAAACATTTCCATTCGTCACCTTTTGGAGATGTGTTGGGAAACTTTTAAAGCCTGGCTTTGATTCCACACAGTGGGTATTGTCACAGCTTAACACCCCAGGCATCTATGCGGTAATAAAGGATATTTATGCCACACAGCTCATTCTTGCCATATCTTCCATTTGGAAATAAATATGGAGAAAATATTAAATTACACAGACACTGGGAGTCTTTGAGTCACTTCAGTAGTATAACACTTGATTTGAGGTGAAAGATGTGCTACCAGCTGGCTAAAGCATAATACTTCAGGGACTCTTCTGCTGACCCTTTTGAAGTCAATAGGAAATTTGCCAGTAGAACCAATACTTTATGCCTAAAGTTGGCAGCCATTACATGAATTTGAGAAACTTTCCTCATATTAACAATCTGGCAGCACTCAGTTTACTCAACTTCACGTATGTTTGTAGGATCAGGTTTTCTATGAACCTGGTGTTCATGTCAGTGTCACATTTTCCTTTATTGAAGAAAAGGGTCCCTCTTTTCAAGTAACATCTTACGGGAAGTTATCCTGCTTGAGCAGGAAATCTGCGTAAGAAGGATGGCATTTTAAAGTGACCTAATAAAAGGGATGTGGCTCAAATAAAACACCTTCCCCAGCTTTACCACTGCCCTTCACCCATGGTTTTGGTAACCTTGCTGCAAGGCATTGTTTTCTTGGGCAAAATATGGGGACAACAGTCACTTGCTCTATAAAAATGTAAGAACTGAGGGACTAGTACCTATTTAAAATGGGACTTAAACTCTATTTTCTTTTACCTGGTTTTGTTTCAAGTACCTCCCAAGATAGTTCAATTTTTAAGAAGATTAAAGAGTTCCGTGGATAGGTTTAACAGAGCTCTGTATAATCAGTATTCCCATATATAACCTAACTTTCTTTTGTTGCAAGGAAAATACACCCCCCTCTATTAAAGGAGAGAAATGTTAAAATTACATTTGACACTCGGGAATTTTGAGGGACAGCTGACAAAAATTAGAAATGCTCTTAACTGCTTAAATAGAAGAAATTGTGAATTAATAATGACTTCTTTATTCATTAGCATCTCTAACCCACCGTCTTCCATCTCCAGATGGAAGTGGCTGTTGAAGTGCAAAGTATGTAATAAATAATGTGTATTTCAATGTGGATCACTTGACAAATCATTAAAATACTGTCATCTCTAGGGAGGAAGATGCCTGCCACTTAAATAGGCACTTAATCAGTTTTACAGTAGATGTAAAGTGAAAGAGAGAAAATGAAAAAAAAGGAAAAATAAGTTTTTTTCTGGCAATGATCAAAGCAATTTTAAGTGCATAGCTTCCTGTAAGTTTGATGATCGCAGTGAATGAGGTCCTCAATTTTTTTATCTTTTCCCCTCTCCATGCCTTGCACTCCCCAAGCACGATCATGTCCATAAGTGTGTCATGGCAATACCTTACACCTTTTTCAGTGGGAAGAAACTCTGCTCTGTGAATCTGTGCTGTAATTTCCACAGTCTCATGGGTTACCCTTGGTCTCTGATGCTGATCCAGTCCCACCCTGTGTAGTTTGTGCAGTCTAGTGAGGGCAGAAATCATGAAGCCGTGGTTTGGACAGTCATAGTGCAAGCTTTGGGATGGATAAACCTTTATGCCCTCCTCTGCTTTCTCAGTTTGCCAGTGATCCCAAAATGCATTAGATGTTATAGGAAGTGAATCCCTGCTCTGGGGTGATTATATACCATGCAGACAACATAGCATGTCACTTCTGTAACAGTACTTTTAAGAAACATTAGTGTGCTCCTGTGGATTTATTTTTTTGCCTTCCAGGACATTTTCAGCTTCCACACCCCAATTTTAAAAATAAATTCACAGATACAGGCCTGTCCCTCACATGGAAGCATACTTGTTCAAGGTAGGCTGTGCTCTACTAGCATCAGCAGAGTAAAACCCTCTTGGTGTTTTCAATCCATTTGAAAAGTTTTTACTTCTCTGTTGGGATGTCTAAAATGATACATGAGAAAGTTTTTGGCCATGAAGTAAAAGAAAAATAAATTATCTGTGTTAACAGTGCAGCAGTAAAATAATCCAGTCATGTTACAGTGGTACCTGTCAAGGACCGAGTATCAAAACTGCTCAAGAAAGATATCTATAAGTATTAAACACTGATTATCCCCAACTCCTATTGTTTCTTTGTCTCTTCCTTACACTAAAATGTGGTTCAGCACTGGCTGTGCATCCCATTAGATTAGAGGTCAAGTCTTTAATCTTCTCCTCAGGCTTTCTTTCATATGTTACAACTAGTTTCTTCAGATATTTGTAAGATGTAGGTTTGGGTTTCTTTTTGTCCTCGGTCAGGTCAGAAACATGCCTTGATATATTATAGCAACAATAAAAGTATAAAAAGCTAAGTAACTCTTCATCATTATTATAGGCCCAGCAATGTGTATTTCCCCCAGTTTTATTGCTATCTGTCCAAGACTGAAGCATAACTTAATATACGCTTCGCCCTGCTTCGCTCTGGCGTGCCGTAATCTGGTGAAAATGAAATTGTATGGAATGCAAGTCTTATGCCATTTAACTTACAGAGCATTTTATTTCAGCTGTCTTTTAAACAGTTCCCAGGCTAGTTCATTACAACTGCTTCTTACAACTGCTCATGTTCCTCCTGGTAATGTATTCTGCAAACCCTTCCGCATATCATGGAAATCTAAAGTTTCATTTCTCTCTGAGGCCAACATCTGTTTGTGCAATATTGCAGTAAAAGTATAGATGTATTTTTCTTCTGTTAAGAAAGTATGGGTGAACAGGGCTTGATCAAGCAAAATAATAAAATACTTGCTTTAAAAAGAGCTAAGTACTTTTCAAAGCAACAAAGAAAATATCATGAGTGATGGGTCCAGTCTCCTAGTCTGACCAAAGAGTCCTTTTCATGCCTTTCCCAAGTCATTAATTGGACTATTTCTTATTTAAAAGCCTTTGAGTAAAAAGCTTGCTCTGTTTCACTTACTGTAAAATTAGATGTGTGCTTTCACAGGCATATTCTGCAAAAGATACTTTTTGTTTCTAGCACTGAAAAAGAGTCAACTCTTCACATTTCAGCTTTCAGTGTTACACAATTTGTCAGGGCTTTTGCTGCCACACTGTCCACAGGAATCTATGGCATGCAAAGTCTAGAAAGCACATTTTCCCCAGGGAGTGACTTCTCCAATGGCAAAACCCACAAAATGTCATCAGAGTGACACATGCATAACGTAATTTGTGAAAGGCAAAGCTTGGAAAATAGTGATTCTTATTAGTTATCAGAGTCAGCTTGTGATACATTGAAATGGGTGTAATAGGCAGCAAGAGCAGCACGCTGGCCTGTTTTTCCCCTCTCCCAAGTTTCCTTAAGGATCAATACTGAGGTTTTAAAGACAAATTCGAAGCACACATTCATTTGAACACAGCATTCTTTCACATTTTTAGCATCCTACCATTCATAAACTGCAACAGAAAGGAGGCAAGTAGGTGTTGGAGGGGAAGTGAATTAGCTGGCAATAAAGGCAGCCATCACTGGCAAAGGAAAAGCAAGGATGTAACAAAAAAAATAATCCTTCTCTTTCACCAGTGCCCTTAGATCACCTGTCCTTGGTGGTACGTATTTATCTGTGTGGGGTAGGCTTGCATGGTACTGAGGTTGTGTCTCCTGTGCCCACCTCAAGTGGTGTAAGAGCAATCTGAGGTGTCAGAAGAACTTGACGTCTCCAATGCTGTCCCAATTTGACATTGCCACTAAGCCCCAACACAATATATTGGGCAGAAAACACAGGGTTCAGCTGAATCTTGATTGTATAAAAGCAGATTTAAGGATTCTTTTATAGTCTTGTGAATAGTGAAGGGGAAAGCAAATTACATAATAGCTCTAGAAGTCTCTTGTAACCAAAGCAGTTACAAGGAAGGACAAAACCTTTCCTTATGACCATTGTAGAAATATTTTCCAGTCTATACATACTGGAAATATGGACTACTTTATCAGGTTCTGATTAGGCCTTACAGTTAGGAACGTTTTACTTCCAAAGTCAAATCCTTTCTATTTCTTTTGATCTGAAAAGTAAGCATTTAATATTAAATAATGTTTCTCAATCCCACCGTGCAGCAGCCTAACATCTTCAGCCATCCAAAGTAAATTGCATTTCTCTAGGTGCTTATTCAGTAGTCTGACTAGACTTCAATAACTTCGAATTTTTTTTATTAACTGTAGGTTCTTATCAAAGTGTTGGATAACAATGATAATGGCCCAGAATTCTCTCAGCCAAGTTATGATGTCACCATTTCAGAGGACATCCTCCCTGATACTGAAATTCTGCAAATTGAAGCTATAGACAGAGATGAAAAGCATAAGCTGAGCTACACTATTCACAGCAGCATCGATACAGTCAGCATGAGAAAATTCAGAATTGATCCCAACACCGGGGTTCTCTATACGGCTGAGAGATTAGACCATGAAGCTCAAGATAAGCACATCCTTAATGTCATGGTAAGAATGCAATATTCCTTTGGGTCAGGACACAGTCATGGCTGCTTCAGGTACATGCATGGCGTAGTGTTTGTGTGAGCAAAGGACTCAGTGCAATAAGTAGTCACTAATTTAATCTTGCCTGCCCTGCTGCGTATTTATTTCACAGTTTTTATTTCGGCTTTTTGGGAAACTTTATTGTGAACTCATTGTATGGAATGTGATATGATTCGCTATCTCAAGGCAGAGCAAGCGGGAAATTATTTAATCTCTTGGCATCTGGTCGTCTCCCTCAAGGTAATTTTCAGAGTTTCTGAACTGAGGCTGAAAGTTATTTGAGAAGTTATTCACAGGGAGATAACTGCTTTCTTGCCATGGAGAACGCTACAGCCTTTCTGAATACAAACCTCATTTATAGCTTACTTTTATGGACTTACTTCAGTACATAAACTGTTGATATACAAAATAGCTTTCTTTTATCTACATTTCCAAATCTTGGGGTATACATAAAAATGTTAATTACCAATTTTTGCTTGGTGTGCCTAAGCTATAGAACATAAATCTGTCTGTTTTCAAGTGGAGATTGTATATCATAGACATATAATTTTTTTTTAATTAAAAGAGAAAAAAATCTATGTTAGTTTAAACATTGTAGTCCACTATTTTTTTTCACCACTTAAGACTTCTGTAGCAGAGGCCTTCTAAGGAGCTACTCATGGTGTATTAGGTACAGGGGCATCTTTGGCAGGGCACCCTAGGTAGCAGAAAGCTGCTGTGAGATGCAGCAAGCAGCAGCTGAGTGTGGTCTCCGCTCGCAAAATGAAATGTTGCAAGTCCTTTGGTAAGCAGACCAAGAAATAGCTATGAACTGAATCACAGAAACACATGGCTGACAGAGGTAATTCCGTGGTGCTTGGTTTTGATCTCCACCTGTTACAATAGGTCTTTTCCTCTGTTTAAGAAGAACCAAACTTTTGGGGATAGTGGTGGCAGGATTATCAGTGAAGCAGTGCTGAGGTATTTTGTGTGGGGTTGAGACAGGTGTGGTAACTTACACCTCTGTTAGCAGTTATCAGCAAGCACTTCATGAGGTAATTCCTACTCTGTTCACTATTGGTATCATCATCTTCCAAAAGGTATGTACATTTATAGTCATGAAGTAGTCAATTAGCAGCTACAAGCACTAGACTGACATGCTATATGCTGTAAAGCAGGCAATGGCAAGATAAAGACATGAGCATTCAGCAAGTATTTAAAAAAAAAGAGTATTTCTTGCGAACCTCAACCCAAATTTAAAATCTCTTGTGGTTGCCACTTCAAAAATTCATGTCATGATGGTTAGTTGCAATGCATTTCTTCACAATTAAAAAAAAAAGTCCCTAAGATCTTTCCTTTTTCTTTAATTTTACTATTTGCCATCTTGTGTGCGAATGTATTTCAGTGTTCTTTGGGACAAATGGATTTTTTTATTGCTTTGTATTAAATAGAACTGAAAGTAGTTTCCACACTCAGATGAGTAATATTTGTGAAGTTTTACTAGATGACTATGAAGTTCTGTGTTATGCACTTGTTCTATAGGTCCGAGATCAAGAATTCCCTTATAGACGAAACCTGGCCAGAGCCATCATAAATGTGGAAGACTCCAATGACCACAGTCCCTACTTCACCAGCCCATTGTACGAAGCCTCGGTGTTTGAATCAGCAGCAGTTGGATCAGCAGTGTTGCAGGTCACGGCTCTGGACAAAGACAAAGGAGAAAATGCAGAGCTCACCTATACTATTGAAGCAGGTTAGGACAGAGGCCAAAAGTGAAATATCACGGATCATGCCAGACACAGAACAGTGCTGTGATGGTGATCTGTCTTGACACACGATTCAGCTTCTTTGGTTTACTTTCTGCTGTACAGATGGGCAAAGGAGACACCTTCTTGTTGTTTTGTTGGGTTTTTTTTAAATTTTGTTTTGAAGCTACTATACCCAAAACCTGTCAGAACAAACTCATTCTGGAACAGGTTGCCCAAGAATGGTTATGGAGTCTCCTTTTCTGGAGACATGCAGAACCCCACAGGATCCTGTGCAACCTGCCGTAGCTGAACCTGCTTTAGCAGGGAAGTTGGACCAGATGCTCTCCAGTGGTCCCTTTCAAGCCCAACCATTCTGTTATTCTGTGACTGATTCTTATTCACGAGATGGCTACAGAGCCTGTTACCTCTTAAGCCATTGGGTCAAAGCCATCACAGAACATACCACAGTAGTAAAGCATTTGCATTATCTCTGACACACGTGCAAGTGAATGTATGTTTCTCTGAGTCAGATGAATCTGAAGTTAAGAATTATCTTTGAGATAAACCATTGGCAGATATATAAGGGGGGTAACTGGAAAAAGAGAGAAACAATTAGAAATTAATAGCCTTTGAATTTTGTAATGTTTCATTTCTACTTAGGGGGTTTTATTCCTAATATGAATCTTTCCACTGTACTAATAGCAAAACTTGAAACTTATATTGCTGTAAAAAAAAGTCGCAGGTACTTCAGATTGTCCCCATATTAGGCAGATCACAAGCCTTTCCCACCATTAGGCTCCTATCCTACTGGATCATTATTTATCCCTGTATTATTATAAAGACTTGTTACTAGCTAGGATAGCTTGTGTCAATTAGGAACAGGCTAAATGACAAATAAGCAATGAAATAAGAATATCTGCACCATCTCATACTGATTTAGCTTCATATAACAAGCTCACACCTTAAATTAAGATGATATAACTGGAAGTTTAGAGAAGACCCAAGGAACCATTTTTCTCTCATTATCGTGTATGCTCTGTGGAAGGAGATTACCTTCAGCAAACCAGAAGGTGAAGTCTTTTGCAGCTGAAAGTGTTGAACTTGGAGCGAGGAAGATGTTAGCACTCCAAATCAAATATTTCCTTTGTGCACTGCGTTTGGTCTTAGCAGTTATTTCTCAGTATTCTCCAGTGGCTTTTAACTTAGATTAGGGGCAGTCTTACACATGTCCAGACAGGACAATGCTGTGCCTTGTGGAACAAACTCTGAGCAGACTAGATCAGGTTCCTGGGGCAAAGTTTTTCAAGACTATTCCCAGCTTTTTCTTGACACCTTATTACTATTATGGGCTCCCAATCATCTAGAGGTGCCACCACAATGTAAAGAGCATCCTGACATCTTAGGAGTATGGTTCCCATTACACTGGTAATAGAATCAGGTATGATGCAGACAGAAAAATATTATGATTAGAAAAGATGCTTTAGCTATTAGATTATTTCTAGAGACTCTCTTTTTCATTACAGCCTGTTTCTGTTTCATCATGAGCTCTCCCTGCAATGTCAGACCTCAGACTTCCATTTACTGTAAGCCCCACACTCCTCCAGTTTCATTATTCACAGATGTCCCAATCTCAGATGCCTCAAAATTCAGTATTGTCTTGCTGTAGTTTCTAAGATCCATAAAATCTGCAGTTGAGGGTATTGATTTTAACGGCAGAATTCAGATTGTACACCGCTCTTTCATTCAGGGGAATTACTCACCTCATCTTACATTGCTCTGAAGAGAGCAATGGGTAAAAAAAAGTAGTTTATGTGTAATTTCATAAGAAATTCCTAAAGGAGAAGAACCAGCTCTGGCCTTGCAGGAGGCAGTCAGTGGCTCAAAATTATTTGTATTAGCAAGCACTGACAAAATAACTGCAGCAGCATTTGTAGTGTCTGGAAATGTGACAGATACTGTGATTTTTATGAGACTTTGTAGCTCTGGAAGACTCTTAGCTCCTGGGTGAATAGCGCAATTTTTGGTTTAGCCAGCAGAGTAAACTTTACTGATCTGAAAGGAAGGATATAAATAGAAAGCCACTACCAGTATTGAACTACATAGAGTAGTATGTATCTTAAATTAGCCTCCAGAATTTACAACAGATAGTGAATTGTATCTTAAAAATAGTTCTCATTACCTCACTTCATTTAGTATTCCATGTATTTGGCATTCCAACTACAATTTACACATGTATTGCTCTGCACAGCACCTGTAACAGTCACTATTAAAAAAAAAAATATCACCTGAGATATATTTCTCTCCAAGACTTGGATGGATGCTTGACTGTAGATTGGAAGCAGTTCTAGGTTTTAAGATGTGAATTGAAATAGAGGGAGCATGTTATAATGATTGAAATCACTGTAACTCAGTATATGCTGTTTGCTTTTAGAATCAAATTCAGAAATAGAGTCTGTATGCTTATATGTGCCATATACATATGAAGTATCCTATATTTTAAGCAAGCACTCAAATAAAACAGAAAATTATGGATTGCTAATTAAAGGTGATCTCTAATTACAGGGTAAGAATACATATAGAAAGTTTCGAACCTGTCTTGCTGAAGAAGAGATTGGCAAAAAGACCAGAAAGAAATAAAGGCCCCCCAAAAGTTCTCTGATCCAAACTTACTGTTTTCACCTTTATGCAGTGAATGATATCTGTGCTTTCATGTTGTAACAGGCATTTCATGACATTTTCTACTAAATCTCATTCATCTGGATTCATCCTCCTCAGAGATCATATGATAAACCTTTGGGCCACAAGACACTTGAATCTCTTTTCTATGCTATTTGCTCTGTTTTATTTTTTCTAAATGCCACTTTAACCTTTATATATTCAGTTCTTTGAGTCTTGAACTATTGTAATCTCCTGTATGGTTTCTTAATATCCCATTCAATTAGGAGCCTGAGTTGTTATCCATTAGTCATGTAATTGGCTTGTTAGCCTCTGATCTCATTTCTTTGCCTTAGGTGTACATGTATTTGACTAATTTCTATAACTTAGGGATGCTTTTCCTTACTTCAGTAGGAGTACTGTACATGCAGGTCTTGCTCAGATGCTGGTGCTCAGAATCAAGATAGAGGTAGCAACACTTGAGTTTCTGATGCTTTGAATACCTACACCATCTACTGAGCTCTCTGACTGGCAGAAAGAAAGGCTGGAAGGGCCTTCAGAATACTTATGTGTTGGGGATTTTTTGGGGTTTTTTTTAGTAACTTCCTTTAAAAATGCAGCTTATTGCTCCTGGTTTAAGTTGTCATCAAGTGAGTCATATTTCATTTCTAATCTCGTTCCAATATTTGTGTTTTAGGAAACACGGGAAACACATTCAAGATTGAACCAGTTTTAGGCATCATTACATTACTCAAGGAGCCAGACTTAACCACAATGGGACAGTTTGTTTTGTCAGTCAAAGTGACTGATCAAGGTTCTCCAGCTCTGTCTGCAACAGCAATTGTGCGGATATCTGTGACAATGGCAGATAACTCCCACCCTAAGTTTACTCTAAAGGAATACCAAGCAGAGGTTAATGAAAATATGGATATTGGTACTTCCGTCATTGCTCTCTCTGCAATCAGTCAGTCCACATTAGTGTATGAGGTTAAAGATGGCAATGTTGATGGAGTCTTCACCATAAACCCATATTCTGGAGTGATCACTAGTCAAAAGGCCCTTGATTATGAACGTGCTTCCTCCTATCAGCTCATCATACAGGCAACAAACATGGCAGGCATGGCATCAAATGCCACTGTGAACATTCAGATTGTTGATGAAAATGATAACCCACCAGTTTTTCTCTTCTCTCAGTACTCGGGCAGCATAAGTGAAGCTGCTCCTGTGAACAGCGTGGTCCGGAGTGCGAATAACAGTCCCCTCGTCATACGTGCCACTGATGCTGACAGCAACCAGAACGCTTTGCTTGTCTACCAGATTGTTGAATCGACTGCAAAAAAGTATTTCACAGTAGATTCCAGCACAGGTGCAATCAGAACAATTGCAAATTTAGATCATGAAACAATAGCCCACTTCCATTTTCATGTTCATGTTAGAGACAGTGGAAATCCCCAGCTTACAGCAGAGAGCCCAGTTGAAGTGACCATTGAGGTTACTGATGTCAATGACAACCCACCAGTCTTCAGCCAGGCCGTATTTGAGACAGTCTTGCTCCTGCCCACGTATATTGGTGTTGAGGTTCTCAAAGTCAAAGCTTCAGACCCAGATTCAGAGATTCCTCCTGAACTAACATTTAGTATAATTGAAGGCAATATGGACCATTTTTTAATTGACTCAAGCACAGGGGTACTCACCATTAAAAACAATAGTCTCTCCAAAGACCATTATATGCTAATAGTAAGAGTATCTGACGGGAAATTTTATAGCACTGCTATGGTCACAATAATGGTAAAAGAAGCCATGGATAGTGGACTCCATTTCACACAAAATTTTTATTCCACTTCTATCTCAGAAAACAGCACCAATATCACAAAGATCGCTGTGGTGAATGCTGTTGGCAACCGCCTCAATGAGCCTTTGAAATACAGCATATTAAACCCTGGAAACAAATTTAAAATCAAATCCACCTCAGGAGTCATTCAGACCACTGGCATCCCCTTTGACCGGGAGGAACAGGAGCTGTATGAGCTGGTGGTGGAAGCAAGCCGAGAGCTAGATCACCTCCGTGTCGCTCGAGTCGTGGTGAGAGTTTACATTGAGGACATAAATGACAATGCCCCAGTGTTTGTAGGACTTCCATACTATGCTGCTGTGCAGGTTGATGCTGAACCTGGTACCCTGATCTATCGAGTGACAGCTATTGATAAAGACAAGGGTGACAATGGTGAGGTGTCATACCTGCTGAAGGAAGACTACGGACATTTTGAAATTGATAGAGGATCTGGTAGTGTCACTTTAAAAGAAGCCTTTAATTCTGATTTGTCTAATATAGAGTACTTAGTTGTCATTCTTGCCAAAGATGGTGGTAACCCATCATTGTCTGCATTGGTAGAGCTCCCCATTACTATTGTTAACAAAGCAATGCCTGTGTTTGACAAGCCCTTCTATACAGCTTCCGTGAATGAAGATGTAGAAATGCACACACCAATTTTAAGCATAAATGCAACCAGTCCTGAAGGCCAGGGTATCATTTATATCATTGTCGATGGAGATCCCTACAACCAGTTTAATATCGACTTTGATACTGGAGTTCTGAGTGTCATCAGCCCACTGGACTATGAAATAAATTCCCTTTTCAAGCTGGTGGTGCGAGCCAGCGATGCCCTCACTGGCGCTCGTGCTGAGGTAACTGTGGACTTGATCATTAATGATGTTAATGATAATCCTCCAGTTTTTGATCAGTCAGCTTATAATGCTACTCTGTCTGAAGCTTCTTTGATTGGGACTCCTGTACTGCAGGTTGTTGCTACTGATGCTGACTCTGACAATAACAAGATTGTACAGTATCAGATAGTCCAGGACACCTTTAACAGCACTGACTATTTCCATATAGACAGTAGCAGTGGCCTAATTTTGACAGCCCGGATGCTGGATCATGAACTCATACAGCAGTGCAGCTTGAAAGTCAGAGCAACTGATAATGGCTTCCCACCACTGAGCAGTGAGGTTCTCGTTAGTATCTCAATAACAGATATGAATGACAACCCTCCAGTTTTTAACCAGCTAATATATGAGTCGTATGTGAGTGAACTGGCACCTCGGGGTCATTTTGTGACTTGTGTCCAAGCTTCTGATGCCGACAGCTCTGATTTTGACAGACTGGAGTACAGCATCCTATCAGGAAATGATCGGACCAGTTTTATCATGGACAGCAAGAGCT
>NW_008238359.1:8234158-8234836 GCF_000691975.1 Corvus brachyrhynchos
CGCAAGCAGGGGATGGAGCCCATGTACAGCCTAAACGTGTCTGTGTCAGACGGGCTGTTCACCAGCACAGCTCAGGTGCACATACAGATCCTTGGGGCCAACCTCTACAGCCCTGTGTTTTCACAGAGCATTTATGTTGCAGAGGTTAGAGAAAACACTGCTCCTGGAACAAAGGTAATCCATGTGAAGGCAACAGATGGGGATTCAGGTGTATATGGCCAGATCAGCTACTCCATAATAAATGACTTTGCCAAGGACCGATTTTTGATTGATGGCAATGGGCAGATTCTGACAACTGAGAGGTTGGACCGTGAGAACCCGCTGGAAAGTGATATCAATATATTCTTGAGAGCCCTCGATGGAGGTGGCAGGACTACATTTTGCACTGTGAGAGTGATAGTAGTGGATGAGAATGACAATGCTCCCGAATTTATGACAGTTGAATACAGAGCAAGTGTCAAAGCAGATGTTGGGAAAGGTTACTTGGTGACCCAAGTGCAAGCAGTAGATCCAGATGATGGAGCCAATTCCAGAATTACCTATTCTCTGTATAGTGAAGCCTCTGTTTCAGTACCTGATCTGCTTGAAATAGATCCAGATAATGGATGGATGGTCACCAAGGGTAGCTTTAACCAGCGGAAAAACACAGTTCTGTCATTCTATGTCAAAGCAGTTGAT
>NW_008238359.1:8234909-8273488 GCF_000691975.1 Corvus brachyrhynchos
CATTCCTGTAAAGCATTCCCTCATTCCTGTCTACATCCATGTTTTACCACCGGAAACCATTTTGCCTTCTTTTTCTCAACCCCAGTATTCTTTCACAGTGGCAGAAGACACCCTCATAGGCAGTACTATTGACATTCTGCATGTTTTGCCCAATCAGGGTGCTTTGTATAGCATGGTTAATGGTAAGCTACCTGAAAACAACAAAGATGGGGTTTTCATCATAGAGAAAGACACAGGCCTCATAAAATTGGATAAGAGGCTTGACCATGAAATAAATCCCGCTTTTCACTTCAAAGTTGCAGCCACGATTCAGTTAGACAAAGTAGACATCGTGTTGACTGTGGATGTGGAGGTAAAGGTGTTGGATGTTAATGACAACAAGCCTGTGTTTGAAACAGCTAGCTATGATGCTATAATAATGGAAGGGATGCCTATGGGAACAAAACTTATGCAAGTTAAAGCGGTTGATGCAGATTCAAGTGCGAACGGGCAGGTCACATACACACTTGCACTGGAATCAGAACTGGAGAAGATCACAGAAGCATTCACCATTGATAGCAACAGTGGCTGGATCAGTACACTGAAGGATCTGGACCATGAGAAGGATTCTGCTTTCACGTTTGCAGTGGTGGCCTCAGATTTGGGGGAAGCTTTGTCCTTGTCCTCAACCACCTTGGTCTCAGTTACTGTGACAGATATCAACGATAATGCACCTGTCTTTGAGCACGAGGTGTACAGAGGATCAGTGAAGGAGAGTGACCCTCCAGGGGAAGTTGTGGCTGTTCTTAGCACCTGGGATGAAGACACGTCTGATGTCAATCGGCAGGTTAGCTACCATATTACAGGTAAGAAACAGCTTGCATACTTTCCTCCCATAACCAGCTTACTGAAGAACTGTACATGTGTCCAGTTCTAGGTTAATGTTTAGCAGGGTTTCAGCTGAATTATCACTGTGAATGAGTCAATTACATTCCTTTTTTGGTTTTTTTTGACAGAATTTGCAGCAAAGCTGAAAAGAGGGAGAGGAATGTGTGTGTGTCTTTGTGTCTGTGTTACTCTCTCAATTTTCTGAGATGAATGCTTCCTGATTTGCTGCAGTGCAATGTAGTGTAACCATCAACCCATCATCATTGATATGTCAGCTTGGAAACCATCATGACTTAATGTTTCAAACAAGGGAAAAGGAAAATTTTGTTCTTACAGAGAAAATCCCTGTATTTCCAAGCATTTAAATTTTTTTGGAAATAATGTTTTTCTTTTTGAGATAGGAAAGTAGATGCTTGAGCCACTTCAAAATACCACTGTTTGGAATGGGGAGTGAGGGTGACATGGATTGATTTTACATTATGGAGTGAGAGGATGCCATTTCTTACCAGCACAGATTTCTGGCCAGGGAAATAGTAATATACTTAGAAGCACTGGTTAGCTGCCATGCATTGTTACATACAGCATAAGGCAATTTTGATTACATTACTCACACATTTTTCAAAGCATAGTAACGTTGCTCTTTCCTATTGTGTAATATTTATTATCATTCTTTTCTCCTAGATTCAGCCTGGCTTTTGTGTAAGTATGTTATGAGTGATGAGTGCTGCAGTTATTTTTCTGCCTCCATCTTGCATTGTCCAATAGATTTTGTTAGGGAACAATTTTGTCACTCCCCCCAACCTTAGCAATTCAAGAGCTAGTATTAACTACCTAGTAATAACCAAATTATTGGAAAAATTCACATTTTTCTCACTGGATGGGATTTGACATATATAAGACCACATATAGGAAGCAGGCTGTGGGCAAAAATGACTTAACTAATGGGAAAATAGTTTGTGTATATTGCTCTGGAGGGCAAGGCTCCTACCCCTTTGTTAGCTATCAAAATGAAAATGGCTGTGGGATAGTGTGTAGGGAGAGGTGTGACACTCCAGTTAGGCACAGACTGCCTGTGTTACACATCAGAAGTAGCATCATTTTCAAAGCAACCAGGAATTCGTTGATTAATTGTAACTTGCAATTTTTCATTCACTTTAAAGGTTTGCAAAGACTATGTGTTTACAGTGTAATGTGCTGTAGGGTATTAGAAGTGGGGGCAAAAGTAGTCCTGTGGGGAAATTGTCAGGATTTAGAGGCTTTGGGCAAGGTGCTTTAGCTGCTGGTGACCTAGTTCCCACATATGTAAAAGTAAATAAGTAGTGCCTCATACTAGAGATTTTGGGATATTTGAAGGAGTTTGGGAATCCCAGTGTAGGAAGTACTACGGGAAATGAGAACCCTTATGTTTGTAACAAATATATGTTAGTGCACTGTGATCGTTGGCTTTGTTCTGAAGTCTGGCAGTCATCTCTTATAATGAATTATGCCTTTAGTTACATAGTGTTTTTTCTTCACATACCTGTGCTGTTAATTTAGCAAAAACTGGACTTTTGAATAACAACTGTCAGATGTGACTCAAAAATTACAGATAATTATGTACCTTAGTTTGTATCACAGTTCAAATATGACAGATATTTTGCTGTTCTATTAGCTTCTGAAAACATTAGATGTCAAAGCCTGAAACTTTCTTTAATTCCTACTGTACAGTTACTAAAGCACATGGTCTCAGAAACTCCACTTCCTTTGAATATATCATTTGAGCTTGGGAAATGCACAAGAAGAAATTAGGTTCTTTTGATTAAATTGTCAAAACATGTTAAAATACAGTTTCACTCACAAAATAGTCTATTCACACTTTACCTCAAGTTGATCTGAGGAAGTGCTCTTGAGTATTTCATGGAATCAGATTAGCTAGATGGTTATTCAAAAGCTGTGGCTTTCTGGAGGCATTTTGATTCATAAAAACTTCTGTGAATACAGTAAACTCTGAGGAAAAAATGGTAAATTAACAAAAGGGAAGAAGAAAACAAATTATGAGACTGTCATTTGGATCCACCAAAAAACAGCTTTGTGAAAATGCATCTGGAGAAAAGTAGCACACAGAAGACAGATGGAAGAAATCATCATTTAGAAGATAAGAGAAATAAACATTCTGGGTCAGATGTGATCACTGAAGAGTCCTTTGTGCTCTTTTGAGAAATACAAGTGCCTGTTGCAGTCTTCTGGTCAATCTTGAAAAGGGGTAGATACATTCTGGTGGATAAATAAATATTCTGCTTGGATTCCTTCAGTTTATGATTTTTTCCATGATTACTGGCAAGTAGTTGCCATTTTCAAATCCACTTTCATTTGCATTTGATGGTGAGGGAAAAAAATTTTGCACTTACCCTTTGTTTCTTGTAGTTCAATAGCAGCTGTAGATGTTCACAAAGCAAAAGCACTAAACATAAATCTTAATAGAAAATCAATAGGAAGTGCAGATGGCACAAATGCACTTAGGAAGCACAGTAGTTTTCTTTGAAGGCTCATTTGAGGTCATTGCCTATGTCATTTGAGGCAGTTTGCCTAAAACCAGGGCTCTTCTGATGTCTAGCCAACCTACACCCAGCCAGATATTACTGAGTTTTAAGAGTGGCAAACCATGAAAAGCCACCAGAAAAATGTCAGCTGCCAAGACATTGGTATGGTAAAGTGTTTTGTGTTCCTCAGTGAGGTTAATCAGGCTTCATCAGGCACATAAAGCTAGGGAGTCAATTGTCTTTAAGCTTGGTTCAGCTGAATACAAGGAAGATGAACAGTGTGTTTTGGAAGAAATAAGTGGTATTGTATAGAGCAGGTTATTTGCTGGGTTGATAGCCCAGTATGAGCAAAGGTGTGGCTTTTGTTAGTTTTTGTCATATATTTGAGATACTGGAGTTGTGGAGAAGTGGATGTTTCAGCATGTGGGAAGGCCTTGTGTTGCCATTGCAATTTTATGGTAGTAAAGCTAAGAGGATTGGATTTGCCATTTCAGAAGCTCAGTAAACATGCAGCGTCTTAAACTGGGAGTGGAGGATAAACCTATTGATTTTGTGTGATGCAAATGCCTAGAGTTCTAACGGGGAATTGAAAGTACCTAAATAAATGCATAAATGTAAGACAGAAGCTAAATAAATGAGTTAGTAAATATTCAGTTCCCCCTCCCAGATGGGGGCATTGCAGTGAAAACTGATGCTGTTGGCTTCTAGTTTTCCATTCCCTTTTAGCTGCTATAATGGCCTCTGTGTGTGCTTTAGTAATGATGTGTGTCAGGATTTGTTTATTTTGGATCACTGTGTCTCTGCATTTCATTTGTATCTGGCTGTTTTCTTTCTTTACTTAAACTTGAGCTTGATTTGGCTTTGTACTATTTGCTGACTAGGGAGGGAGGGAGGGAGAGCATTATTTAAACTTCCAAGTAACAAAAGATAAAAGATACTGCTGATTCTTTTAGCCTCAAAGCCTTTCTAAAAAGTTACTGGAGTGTTTTTTGTAGCTAGCACTTCACTGTTGTGACATTCAAAGTAGAACATAAGAAAACTGCCAAAAGATTTTAAAGAATCCATTAATACATGTAGTCAGGAGGCTTCCGTTTAGAAAAGCTACATTATTCAGAGTGAAAAACTAATTAATTAGAATGCCCCTAGGAAACTGAATCTGCTTGCATATATTAGTGAAAATGTTAATTAATCACTGCAGAATGAGGTCTGCATCAAGACATATGTATAAGTCGTAGGAAATGGTTTCCTGGGCCACAGTGTGGATTTTTTTGCCTTTCCATTTTTAAAAATATTTCCTTGATGGTATTTTAGTTTTATATCTCATTATTTTTCTTACACATTATAGTCCACCTTTGCCTTCCATCAATAAAGTATAGAGCCAGTCCTGAGAAGTTAAAAAAAAAAAAAAAAGTGCTAGTGAAAAAGACATGCAGATAAACCACTTCTCCTGCTTATTGCACAGGTTTCTTGGTCATTCAGATTGATTCTTTTCTGCTGGAGTAAAAGGGAAGAAAAGACATCCCAAGGACCATTTCTTTATACATATTCCCCAAATTCCTAGGTATGATTTTAAAGCTGTTCCATTAGCAACAAAGCAACAATAATTTTAAAATTGCTCCACGGTAGTGTTACTGCTAACCATAAAAGCCACCAGCTAATTTTAATTAGATTTTACCTTTCCTCTTTTCTTTGCAATGGGATGTCCATACCTTGAGTGTGTTGCTTCCTGTTGGTCAGGACAGTTAATCATTTCCTTTTGAAAAAGGAGTAATATGAAGAAAAGCCCTGATTAATATAATGAAGCAAATTAAGAATATATAAGTCTATTTTTATTAATGGTTTACAACATTAAACTCACTATGACAAGATTACAGCGTTTTATGAAGGAGAGTTAAGCTTTTTTTCTGCTGGCATTGAACTGAATAGAGGGAATTTAGTGTCAATCAGCAGGGGGTCTGCCTTCTTTGAAGTCACATTCAGACTCAAGTTAGTGGACAGATTCTCATTTCCTTGGATTGTATTCAGATGTGGCCAGTTGTACACATCAACACTCTGTGTAACCCTCTTTAGAAGAAATGTGTGTTTATATGACAACAACAGATTAAACAATGTGTCCTCTGGTGATTATTCCAGACTGTCATAGAAACCAGTGGGAAAACTGCTTGGTTTTCTGATCAAAAAGGATGGTTTTCTATCAACAGAGAATATCTGTATCTGATACATGAATTTAGTGCTCTGTAGGATTCAAAAGCCTTTTATAATTATAATGCCTATCTGACTAATTTTCTGGAAATCTTATTCATTACAACTTGCTTTTTTTGGCACAGTCACAGCTAGCACAAATGGTGACTCTTAACAAGAAAGATTTGCTCAGCCTGACTCAACTGACTTAGTTTTCATATTAAATAGAAACCAGTCTATCTTGTCACTGGTAGCTAATGAACAAGGCATAGATTAGAACCTGTGACCTCTTTTCTGCTTTTTGATGTGGAAAGAAGGTATGGAATGTAACGCTGTCCGCGTCATTAATTGTTGCCTTCCCTGATGGGGGAGATGTTCAGATTTTTGCCAGGAGAAAAAAGGAGGTGAATGGGACTTCATGCTTCTCAGTCTCCAGATAGGTGTTTATTAGTTCTTATCTAAAGAGTACAAGCCACTGGCATGGCCTAGACATAGCACAGAGCAGAGAATGCAGCAAGAAGACAACTTACCAAGATCTCACAGCCTTTTTAAAGGTAAATTACCCAATGAAAGCTTAAAACGCAAGATATTTTCACTTTTTTACCAATGTCCAACAAGTTCCTAAATCACGTAGACAGGAACTGCGGAATTCTGTATCCAATCATCCCAAACCACTTTTGCTGCAAAATATGGAGTTAGTGAAGAAGGAGAAAGAAGCTTTTAACTACAACGTGTCCTCCATTTTGAGGTTTTCTACTTCTATCTATTTACTATGCAAATAGACCTAAAAACTCTAAATTTTTCACCCTGTGATAATCTCACATAGTATTCTATCACCTAATTCACACCATTGTAGATTCAAATTCTTCCCAGAGGCTAGGCAAATTTTCCCATGGACAAAGGTCAAAACCAGTACTGTCCAGGGGGGTAAAACCTTTCAAAACAGTCAGAGAAATATTCTCTGCATTCTAGGTTCCCACATCTCCCCCTCCTGTTTGAACCAAAAACACTTCTTTGACAGCTTTGTCCACGGCTCATCCAGCACAAGGAAGTATACAAGGCACACATACTAAAAGAACTACAACAATAATCAATACATACAAACCTATCTTGAAAATTTTTCTCCTGAGGGTGTAAGGTCAGACCAATTGAACGAATTGTTCAGCAAAGATCCACTTTCTTCTCCAAGTTTAGCTATTCCATCCTCTAATTGCTGTATACTTTCATGGATGGATTCTGAATGATCCAACAAATTCATACAACACATACCTTCAAATTCTTCACATCCATGTCCATGCACTAATAGAAGATAATCAATTGCTGCTCTGTTTTCCAGAGTCACCTGTCTCACACTCTGAACATCAGTTAACATATCGCTCAGTGCGAGAGAGACAGCACGAGAGTTCTTACTTAGCCAGCAGCCCGATTGATCCAATTGTCTTAAGGCTGCTCCTGCAGCAGCACCAGGTAAAAGGAGAGCTGCAGAAAACCTTTGTCCAAAATTCCAAGCTGCAAATTTGTCATTACAATCAGATGTATATTACTCAGCAAATCTTTTCTCCCTACTCTTATGTTCTTTTACCATTTTTGCATTAGGCATTAGCAAGGAAAGCTTTCCAAAGCTGCATGGACCACCTTTGACGTTTGAGGGGATTGCAGACCAAATTCTGTCCCCACAAATGAGAAACATCCCTTGTGGCAATTGTAATGGATCCTGGTTGGACGGTGTGTTCATCTTTACTGTCGAATTGCACCAAGATGTTGCATTTTTATATATTTTTTAATTGGGAGTGACATTAGGCTTTTCTGGTTGGTTTTAAGCTCAGCTTCCCGTTCAGACCTCCTCTGCATTGTTATTTTGCCAAAAAGGTCCCTGAGAACTGAAGAATTGTGACAACAGAAGCAACATCAGAGACACTAATTGCCTGACAACAGAGTCAACACAAATAAATTGAGCCTTGGATTTTTTTTTTTTTTTTTTTACTACTTACTTATGCAGTCATTCAGTGCCAATACTAGAGGGGAATGTTCAAGAACCTGGTATTTCCGTCCAGCTTGTACAGATCCCATGACACATGTCAGAACCCTGATTAATTTGTAAGCAAATGCACACTAGCATGTTTGACATTCTTGAATGTGTAACAAGAAAGAATAAGCGTTCCCTTAATGGTTTAATACTTTTGAACATGAGCAACATCAAAAGTAGTTCTGAAATTGAATTCCTGTAAGGAGAGCATAGGAGAAAGCTTAATATGGTGGGCAAAGAGATAGTAGTGGGTTAGCTGCAGTTACAGTTAACTCAGTGGAGCATCATGGTGCTTTTTAATATGTCCTCACTCAGTTTCTGTAGCACAGGAGTTTGCTGTGACTACAGTGCTCTATCCTAAATTTTTAAATGTGCAGATATGTTTTTGCAGACCAAGCTGGGCACAGAAGACTGGGTAGTTGGCTTTACTGGCTTTGGCTGGGGTAGAATTAATTTTCTAAGTAGAATCTGCTATGAAGCCATGATTTGGATTTGTGATGTCACAGGGATGTTTTAGTCACTGCTGAGCAGAGCTTACACAGAGTCAAGGCCTTTTCTGCTCCTCATCCCACCCCACCAGTGAGGAGGCTGGAGGTGCACAAGGAGTTGGGAGGAGACACAGCTGGGACAGCTGATCCCAGCTGACCACAGGGATATTCCACACCATATGGCATCATGCTCAGCATATAAAAGCTGAGGGAAGAAGGAGGAAGGGAGATGTTCAGAGTTAATGGCATTTTTTTTCCCAAGTAACTTTCAGGGTGACACAGCCCTGCGTTCCTGGAGATGCCTGAACACCTGCCATGAATTCCTTTTTTTTTTTTCTTATACACAGAGCTTTTGCTTTACCCATTAAACTGTCTTTGTCCCATGAGTTTTCTTACTTTTATCCTTCAGATTCTCTTCCCATTCCCACTGGGGAGGAAATGAGCAAGCAGCTGTGTGGGTCTGAGCTGACTAGCACAGTTAAGTCATAACATTGGTTTAAAAGATTTTACTGTCTGGTTTGACAGGAGGTTTGTATCAGACTCAGAGAAAAGTGATTGAAGGTGTTCTCTTCATGTACCAGGCAGGAGACTGTACCATTTCCGATAAAAGAGTAAATACTGTTGGAAGCATTAATGACTGTGCCTGCCTTAATTATGGCATGCTTCTGCATGTGACATGTCCGTCCTTCCTTCCTTCCTTTCTTCCTTCCTTCTCTCCTGAGGACGATGTGGACCAAAACTTTCCCAGCCTCTTTTTGTAACCAGGCAATTTAATGATGTGGAAGAGCAGCATTGCCGGTTTCAGTGTCACTGTTACGGCACGGTAAAAAACTCTTCTGCTTTATCTCCTGCACGCCTTTCACCAGCTTTCACTCTTGGATGCATTTGGTCTATTTGCACTGTTTATCTTCCAACTGTTCCTCAAATGACCTCTTGTTAGGACTATTTAATACTAATGTGTCTCCCTGTGTCATATAAACTGTTTTAAAAACTAGAATTTTAATAAGCGCAAGAATGGCGCAGCTGTACGATAAAGCTTTCATTAGAGGATTTCTTAATAGAACCCACTTCCAGTCCTTGATTGCATAATCAACAGCTAATGAACTTGTCTTGGTAACAAGAGCTACGGTGTATTACATCCTCTCCCGAGAGTAAGTGGAAAGACAATTGTACCAGCCCGAGAGGACTATTGATTGTTCACAGTGTGAATTTGATTACCCTTACGGGGAACTGAACAAGAGATCATCTTCAGCTCTGCTAAATGGATTTTTTTTCCACTGAAAGTTATCGGTTCACTTTCATACAGGGCATTCAGGGGGCAGTAAACACAGGGAGTGTAATTTCATTACAGATTTCCTGAGTCTGCAAGTTTGGAAGCACCAAAGGCTGTGAAAGAAATTATGGCTGCTTAGTTCAGGTCCTCTGCAATGTGTCTCTGTGTTTAAACCCAGTGGGAACTCTGAAGGGACACCACAGCTCATTGTGTGTTGCTTGTCTTGTTGCAGGAGGGAATCCCAAAGGGAAGTTCGCTCTGGGACTGGTTCAGAATGAGTGGAAGGTTTATGTTAAAAGGCCTCTGGATCGGGAAGAGCAAGACATTTATTATCTGAACATCACTGCCACAGATGGCCTCTTTGTGACCCAGGCTGCTGTGGAAGTGACTGTCACTGATGTTAATGATAATAATCCAGTTTGTGAACAGGTGAGTTAACACCACCCACGGCAATCGGCCGCCGTGTTGGGAGTGATGCTTTCCCTATGGGTGTCTCTTGCTGTGTGCAAGTATCCATTCGTAGGCAATGCTGATTTTCATCCTTATGGTCTTAGTTGAAGAACGTGCAGTGATCTGGGAGAGAAATAGGATAAAGCATTCCTGTGAAGCCAAGATTGAAGGATCTTACAAAGCTTGCAAAGGAGTCTTGTATACAGTGGCCTTAGTTGGCTTTACAACAAATGATGGGTTGTGAGGTGGCGTTGGGCAGCTACTCCTTCCCAGCAGAAAAGAAGGTGCTCTCCCTTCATAACCCAAGTGGAAATGTCATCAGTCTAGTTTAAAGTCCAGCTTTCCTCCACTTTCCAGATGCCAGACATCCAGTGGAAAAGGCAGAAGAATGTAGCTTGCTGTCCTGTTGTCAGGAATGCATTCAGTGTGGCCTGACCACAGCTTTCAGAGTGCTAGCTGTCGTGTATTCTGTGGAAAGGCAATCTGGGGAATTGATGTTAGTGCAATAGAAAGGTCTGTGTGAAAGAAAAGACATGATAAAACCCAGAGTTCCTTACTGGTACTACTCACAGAAAATAAATATATATTTGTGTGTGTGTGTGTGTGTGTGTGCATGCATATACTCGTGTAATTCCCTTCGTTACATTATCACTCACTGATGGATTACTGTCATTGCAAGAACTGTTCTACTACTCTGGGGAATCACAATCTGTATTTTCCTCAAAACCACTGGATGAGGTGATAAAAACAGTTGTTTCTGTTAGCACACTCATCAAAATTTTCATTTCATGGGTGTCAAGGAATAAATAGAAGATACAAAATCGTATCACATTAAACACCTAAGATGAGCTCTATTCAGAGTCATAATTTGGCATTGTTTCTGTGACACCTCAAAGCTTAACAGTGATTTGAATTTCTAGGAATGTGTTGTGTAAAGGAAAATTGTTTCCTGTATAGAAAGATGCACTACAAGTAGTTTTTAAAAAAAGGTTGTACAAAGACTGTAAAATACTGCTACAGCATAGCTTACCTGTCTTGTTTTTGACTCTAGGTTGCATACACAGCATTGTTTCCTGAAGACATTCCATCAAACAAAGTAATTCTTAAAATCAGCGCTAAAGATGCTGACATTGGGTCCAATGGTGAAATTCGCTATTCTCTTTATGGTTCTGGGAACAATAAGTTTTTCTTAGATCCAGAAAATGGTAAGATGACAACCAGATGTTTCTGAATAGCCTTAATCCCTCAACATCTGAGTGCTGGTTTCCTTACTTAGGTTACACTTGGCTTTCAGGTGGTCGTTCCAGTTTTGGCAGGTGTGGGTGAGCATTTGAATGGTGGAGGGAGAAAGAGCAATGTCTTTGTTGGTCAAGTTGGTTGTTATAACTAGAACAATGGATATTGATCCTTTTGTTTCCCTGCAGACTTCAAGTTAGATCAGAGATTTATCATAGAACCACAGGATATTTTGGGCTGGAAGAGAACTTTGATGGTCATCTAGGCCAACTCCCTTGCCATATGCAGAGTCATCTTCAAATAGATCATGTTGGTCAGAGACCCATCCAGTTAAAAGTTTCTTGGGCAACCTGTGCCAGTTTTTCACCACCCTAATCATAAAAATTTTTTTCCTTATATCTAATCTAAATCTACCCTCTTTGAATTTAAAATCATTCCCCTTTGTCATATCACAGCAGGTACTGCTAAAAAGGATGTGTTTCTGTGTCTAGGAGTCTATAAATCTTGAGAGAGACAGAAAGACTTGGAAAAACATGGTGGCGTTCATACGGGTAAAGCTGTAGGCTGCTGTAAAGCCACCATGAATGGCTTGTCATCCCTGCACTCATATGGCACCTCACTTTTTTGGGTAAAGAGGAAGGGAAACTGATGCTACTGTGAGTTTTTAATCCATTCATTGGAATAAGCAATGTTGGTTTTGTTTCTCTTTCCTATTTCTGGGAAACACATGATTTTGAGACACTTAGGCTGTCTAGAATTAGTGATGTTGCTGCAGTAATAATGATAGCTGCTGCTTTTAAACAATTTCAGGTGAGCTGAAATCTTTGGCCCCTCTCGACCGAGAGAAAATCCCTGCCTACAACTTGGTTGCCCGAGCCACTGATGGTGGTGGCAGGTTTTGCCAGTCAGAAATCCATCTTATTTTAGAAGATGTTAATGATAATCCACCAGTGTTTTCATCTGACCACTACACAGCTTGTGTTTATGAGAACACAGCCACTAAAGCTTTGCTAACAAGAGTCCAAGCAACTGATCCTGATGTCGGTAAGTGGACAGCATTGCAAAAAATAATTGATGTTCATGAAAACTCCATGGGTTGTTGGAATTACTATGCAGATTCATTTTACTGTTGCTAAATTTCATTTTCTCCTCCTCCTGCTTCTTTATCCTCCCCATTTCTTTCTCTTTCTTTACATCAAAATGATTGTGTCTGAGCTTGACATAATGGTGTTACAAATAGAGAAGCATTGCAGCAGCCACAGAAGCATGTAGTCTTCTCTTGATCAGCAATAGCTATGTTTAGGGGAAAATGATCGTTTGGGGGCTAAATTGTGACTTTCTTCCTTCCTTCAGTGGTCTCACCTCTTTTCTTGAGCCATGATTTTCAATACCCATGCCTCTATTTATGCAAATAATATAGTTACATGCCACAGGGACCTATACCTGATTAATCACAGCTTTTCTAGAATTTTATACTGCAATAGCTCCCATTTGTTCCAGCTGGTTACTTTAGCATAAAACTATTGTACACTGGGAATGTACATTATAAATGTTCTGGTTATTTAACTGCACATTCTTTGAAAGTGTAATAGTTTATTATATGAATATCTTAGCCTTGAAATCTGGGCCCAATTATAAATATTTAAAGGGGGGGTCTTTTTGCATAATACAGCGGTAAAACCTACTGAATATTAGAAAATTTTTTAGGTCATTCACTTGAGTTGAAATAAATAAATCCCTTAGTGTGGGTTTTTTTTTTTTTCTTCCTGTGTTTTGGAGATGTTTTGTAAAAACAATGGCCTGAGTAGTTTCACGTAATAAGCAGATCATTCAATGAAAAAAAAATATTTTTTTTTTCCAAGTACAGTGCATGCTGGAAGTCTCAGTTACTCGTGAGGCTGATAGTTTGGATATACAGGAATTCATAAAGGAGAAGCAAACATTCATTAATGTATCTATGAAGAGCTGCATTATATGCCGTGGTTGAAAACTCACTATTAAAATTATGATACTGTCCTGCAGTGAAAAGCCAATTACTGGTGGTAAACTACTGAACCATCTGAAGAGACAGTGTTGTTATTTTCCACTGTTGTATTAATTACCATTTTTCTTGTAGGTGAGATGACATTCAAGAAGAGAGGGGACACAATTAAAATAAAAAGTTGTCAATAAAAGTTCTTGCTAGCACCAACTTTACATAATAAGATGGTTAGTAAAGAAAAAAAAACCACAAACCATGAGCTAGTTGCTGTACCCTCCTTCTGAAACTAGAGAAGTTAAATGGAGGGATGCACATGAATGAGAAGGGGCTGTGTACTTCCTTAATGCTTAGACCTGAAAATCAAACCATACATTGTATCATTAGAGAGTGACTTTTTAAAAGTCCGTAAAACTGGATTTTGTTCTAATTACTGTTCTGTTAGTCCCTACTAAAATCACTGATTCCCTATTGCTAGATAATGAATGAGTTCAGGCAGAGTAATGTTCCCATGAGAGAAAAATATATTATTGATATTCCTGATGGGCTGTGATATTCCTCTAAGGCGGTTTGCAGTGTTATCCTGAAAAGATCAGTGGAGGCAGTAATCATTATACAAATAAATTTTTAACATCTAGGAAACATCTTGCGATCAGTCTTAGAATTTGCCCGCTCTGCTTTGGGCTTGAAGGGCCATGTAGTATAAGGACAGGAGCATGAAAATTGAAGCCATTGAGAGAAAACTTGAGAGAAGTCCCTTCGTGGTCCACAACTAAACACAGTTTAACAGAATCCTGAAAATACTGTGGTTGGGCACTGTTGGATAATTACAACAATTTCCAGTTATGAGAAAAATAGTGTTATATCTGCCTTGTGCCTTTGATATCTGTTGAAGTTTCTGATCTCATAATATCCTGTGAAATTACAGGACTGAACCATAAATTTCTGTTTAATATATTTATAATTTGGATACATACTTAGAAACTGGACACACTGAGGGAGAATTGTACCAGCTGGACACACTGAGGGAGAATTGTGATTCTTCTTCAGTGTTTAACAGAAGAAAACAGCTTTAACTGTTTAGTAGCACACAAGTTTATTTTCCATAACCTCTACATACAGCTGGGGATCTTAAATTACATGGTCTCCTGAAGAAGAGAGAATATACATAAGTCTATTTGTTAGGATATTTTAGTAGTTTTAATTGAAAACAATCCTTTCTCCCATACTGCTGCGATTGGAAATTTTTGATATTTCCACAATACGGTATTTGCTACTTACTCACCACCAGCAGGTTTGGAAATGTTCAAACTAAGAAATGAAAGCAAAATGCTGGTTTTACATTTTTTCAAGAGGTTCACAGGAAGCAGTGAATTTTTCACCTCCCACTGTCTCCAAAGCAAAGTGCTAAAATTACTCCATTTTGTTCAAATTAAGGCACAAGAAGAGCTGGAGTGAATTCCGAGGTGTAATTACCTGAGCAAACCCATCAGACAACTACAATATCACCCTGTTTCAAAGGAATTAGGGTCGTGCTAGGGCAGCAACTCTGAGGAAAACTACATGGGACTTTGTGGCAAGTATGATGTTAAAAATTTGATAAACTTCAGAATAAACGTGGAGCCCAAACCTGAGCTGCAGGCACATACTCATTTCCAGTGCTGCTTGTCTTTTCTGCATGCACAGTGAGTTGTGGCCTCGCTCACACAGTGCAAGAATGAATGACAGCCTCATCCAAGCTCAGCAGTGCTTTAAGCGATGGTTAAATCCTGCCTCACTTGCAGATGCTGTGCTTTGTGAATGACCTCCGTGCTCAGGCCTGTTTCCAGGATGATTGATGGTGTAGTCTACCAAAGGCATGAGCACTTACTGCACTAAAAATGAACAGTGCATTATCCATCCTTCTGCAGTCTTCTTCATCACCACTGGGGCATCAGATCAGCCGTCCAGATCTGTAGTCAGTTTAGTGATTTCACTGACCGATTGATTTTTTTTTTTCTGGGTTTATGATGAGTATGAGGTTCTAATTCTGCTCAAAATGGGAATAGCCTTGTCAGGCAGCTCTGTCTTGCCTGCCACTGCGTTAGCCTGTGTTTAAAGCCATGGCTGGTAGTCATCAGGCAGATCCTCCCCATTCCCTGCACAACCAGCCAGTACAGATGGACTGGGCAATCTTGGAGCCAGCACCTTGCTTATATTGCGTGCAGCCAACAGGCAGGAGAACACAGGCATGTAGGTGAAAAATTGGCAGGAGTGGCCTTTATTTGGTTGCAGAGTTCATGGCAGTGTGCCGACTGCCCTGCTCTGTGTTCAGCTGCCCCTCACCCCCAAAGCCCTTCCCCAGCCCAGGGCCCATGCCCATGCATCACACAGGAGCTGTGGTAACGTGCATTCTGCTAGAGCCATCTGGTATCCATGTTTTGGTTTGGGAGGGCAAATCTAGGAGCTTCTCAGAGTCACTGATGAGACTGATCTGCTTCTTCCTTGAATAGCAGGCATCTTGTCCAACCACCCCACTCAAGCAGGACACCTACAGCAGATTATCTAGGACTCAGTCCAGATGACTTTTGGCTACCTCCAAGGATAGAGAATGCTGTTCTCCAAGGATTGAGTGCTGTGCAGCGTGAGCATCCTGGAGGTCCTCTGGGAATAACCAGAGACCTGCATTGTGAATACAGAAAACAGTGTAACATCCTCACCATGATCTGTTGTACGTTAAAAGAAAGTGTAGTTTGGGGAAATACCCTCCCATATCTTACAGCAGATTTAATAGCACTGAGTAATGCAACCTAGAAAAACAATAAGCAATGTGCTACTTTATTCAAAGTGTTTTCTTGCTTTTGTGTGTAGGTTGCCCGGAGTTTTAAATGTGTCCCAGCTTCTGCGGGGCTTGTAGCCTTGTGAGCAGAATGGTCTAAGGTTTATTCAGCAATTCTGAAAGAAACATGCAGGTAGTTTGGGGGTCAGTAGATTTGAATGGTGAGCCTGCATTTCTGTTCTTTGTTCTTAGCATTTGAAGCTTTGGTACTTAGGTGGGTGTGGGAGAAAAAATGGGTGTTGAAAACCTAATTCAGGAAGCCAGGGTAGGATCTGAGACCCTCCCAGAGATATGTTTATACAGCCAGGTTATATGGGTTAGTTGTGGTTGAGTTTGATTGTGTTCTTTAAGCAGTTGTATAGAGTTAAATATTATTTGGACCAGGGTTTATGAGAAGGACTCTGTTGCGTGGAGGGCTGTGAGCCCTTGGCACAAGAGCCCTCTGCACTCCCTTGGAGGAGAGAGGCCTCAGGGCAAGACGACCTTCCCTAGAGATAAGCAACCTTCCTCTGGGTCATGGTGACAAAGTGAACCACTCCCAGCATGCCTTGTTTCTATATGGTAATAGCCTGTACCCGTTGGTTAATCGGTTTCTACCCTACCCCCTGCCTTTCCCATAAAAGCCCCCTGTTTCTGCCCTTCAGTAGGGAGCCTTTGTCCCTGGCCTTCCCTTCACAGGGGCTGCTGGACAATGAAAGCTACCTCTGTGGAACTGCTATGCAAGGCTCCTGTCTCTCTGTCCCCAAGTTTGCCTTGGGTGATGTCACAAAGGGCTGAATCACAGGAGCTGGAATCACTTGTAGCTGAGAAATCGCTAGACTTCCTGAAATCACTTGTTGCCCAGGGAAGCCGGTCAGCACCCCTGGAAGAGTTGTTCTTTGCAGGACGCTCTCTCTAGGAAGGTCGTGGCACACCGGGTTGCCCACCCCCGGCCCCCTGATAACAACACTGTTGTCACCTGATTAGTTTATTTGTGTTTAATCTGGAGAGTTTAAATCAATCAAGTCTCTAATCAGTCTGATTCTTGGTGCGGGGAGCTAATTATTCACCTTTTTGCAAAAGGTGGAAAAGCCTCAGCAGAAGAGACTCAGCCCTTCTGGGGGAAGTTGTTTGACCTTCTTAGGAGGAGACTTCTGCTTCTGAAACCCAAACTTCTCCACCAAGAATAGATGGGGAAACTGGCAAACTGGGGTGACAGGAGTGACATTTTCTTTCAGCTTCTGATGGAAAATTTTATCTTGGATTTCAAAGAAATCTGTAACAAAACTGATATTTTTCCTGCAAGGTTTGACCTCACTGATTTTGATGTTTCAATAAATATTTGCTTTGTCCAAAAAAGCCCGAGCCCCTACCATGTGTGCTCACAAGTCAAGTGCACAGGAAATAAGAAATGTCTTTTCTAGGGAAGAATGATAATATGACTTCTCCTTCAGGTTTCAGCCAGTCCAGCTTAGAGTGCACCTACCTCCAAGAGGGAAGCAAGCATATTTTATCTTCTTCCTGTCCTCTCTTGGTGTCAATGAGAAAAAAAGGAGAAACAACTAAAGCAATAAAAATGAACTATCTATCAGAAATAGCAACCAGGGAATATCGATAGTTCTCTGAGGTTTATCACTGGTTTTTAGAAAGTGGCATCAAGATGCTGGTGAGCCCAGCACAGAAAAAAATCGCTCAGGCTGTTCAGTGGGTCACCACTTTCAAGAATACATGCATGGAACTAGAGTACAGACTTCAGCCTTATCAATGGTGGGCTTTGGTCTTGAAGGAATTAGGGCAACTGAGCCTGTTGCAGTCACAGCTGCCTCACAGCTGGGCTTGGGGAAATGTAAAGTGTTGCTGGGTGAGGTTGCAAAAACGTCAGAGAGAAGTGCAAGACAGTCATAGCTTGATTGGAGAGCAGCTCTCTGAATGATGTGTAATGGTGAGTAACAAAATAATTGAAATGCTAAAGCAGATACTGATTTTGGCATTTTCTGGCAAACGCAGTACACAGCAAACCTTTGCTTTGCGTGTTTGTTAATGTTGGGCATATCCCTTAAACGGGATCTAAAACTTCTGGGGCATTCAGGATCTGAAAAAGACGAAAGCAGGGATCAAAATATGAATAACAGAGATAATAGGACAGAAGATTTACTAAAACTCAGCAGCCAATAGGTAGTTAACTTCGGCAATGAGGCCAGCTAGATGGCATTTTTGAGTATTGTCTGAGTTTTTGTAAGATAAATATTACAAGATCCTTTACAGAGGATGACTCAGTCTCTTTAAAATATACATGGTGCTTCCTATATCTTCACCCACATCGTTGCCTCACAGATGTTTAAAATAGTACCAGGGTTAGGGCTCTAATGCAGGATATGAAGGAGATATGAATTATTAATCCCTTTTACTCTAGCAATCCAAAACCTCATTGCATGAAGTAAGGTGTGTAGGTGAAGTAGGGAAGCCTTTCCACTGTCACTGAAGCTGTTTTCAGAAAGAATTCAGGAATCAGCCACGGAAGAAAAAACCAACCAACCAATCAACCAAAAACCAAACCAAAACAAACAAAGAAAAAAAAAAAAGAAAACCCACACAAAAGGCATGAGTGAGCATTGCTCTATAGCCTAGTGAGTGACTTGCTTCTGGGCTCTGTTCCTCAGAGCTTATTCAATGAATAGTAATAGTCCATGATGATGTACCCTTGTACTCCTTCTCTCTGGAAAGGTGTTTGTTGTGTAAAAAAATAATAGGCTCTTTGCAGTTTAGACTGACTTATTGTTAGGAGGTAAATAAACCTGGGGATTTTGATAGAAAACCTCTATCAAAACATTCAGCATGACCCTGTTGAATCCCTCAGAGGGCCAGATTTTTAAAGCTTCTGGTAGATAGTCAGGGGAATGCAGTCACCCTCCTTGCATTAAAATAATGAGATGTGTGTATCAAGATGACTAAAAGCTAGTTTGTGCTCAGCAACCGACAGCCATCAAACCAATCTTATTTTCTTCTGCAACATGTGAGGAAGCCATATAGAAATAAACATTATGGGTGTTAATGGCTTAGGTTTAGTGAGTTTATTTGACATTGTACTGCACAATATTTTTATGTGCAAGCCAGGGAAACATGGTCTGCACCAAACTGTTATCAGGGGAGTTTGTAATAACCATTACACTGGAGGGGTAAGTTACAAAAGCTGCTGGGTGCAGCATGGCTCCTATTTTGATTCCTGAACACATAAGTAGGCGTAAGGACTGTATTGCTAAATGTCAGAAAGCAGAGTGGTGCTGCAAGTTTCCCTGGATAGTGTCGAAGCTGCAGTTGTGGTGTTTAACAGTTGGATAAGGAGTATGGAAAAACCCAGTGAATGTCATCAAGATAAATGACATCCTGTGTTTAGGCAAGAAAACCAAGCGCACTGGTGGTGTGTGGGTAGTGACTGACTGGGCAGCAGAACTGCAGAGATGCAGTTGTATCACTGTGACCCATGGGCTGAAGGTATTTATACTTTCCTAATAGTGTAGAAAGGCAAATACAAATGAGTTGGGTAAACCAGAGTAATGCTGGAAAATAGAAGTAGTTCTTTCTGTTTATTTGGTGTTGGCAAATCCTGCCCTGAAAGGCTGTGCTGTTTTGGGTACAGCACTTCCAAGAAGATGTGGGCTACATCTTCCAGGAAGATGTACAAGATTGACAAAAAAGATCACAAGTCTGGAAGAAAAGTCAGGAAATACTGAAACAGTTGAGAGGGCCTGCCAGGGAAAAAAGAGTTGAGATGATAAAGTATAACAGTCTTTAGCTGTCAGGTAAGTAGCTCTGGGGAAGGAAGTTGACCCTTGTTCTTTCTTTTTTCCCCTTGTCTTTTATTAATTTTATTCAATCTCGGCAAAAAGTCAGAACAAGATTTTTAGTTGTAAGAAAAGAGAGGCACTGAGGTGTGTATCCAGGGAGGTTATGCAAGTACCTGATCAAAGGATAGGCCTGTGTTTGGGGATAAATTGCATCCATCTTGTCTTTGTGCAGGGATAAATTAGATGACCTCTCAAGATTCCAGCTGTCTTTACAGTCTCTCATTTCTAGTAGTTTCTTTAATTTTTGAGATTTCCAGGACATTGGTAACAACATAGAGGCAAAGAACTAGATGAAAAACTGTACCTCTTGGATTATGTTGACTGAATAAACCCTGTATTTAAACTGGATCACTGAAACATACATATGTATGTGTGCATGTTTATGTATATATATATATATATATATACACAGAGGCAAATACATACATAGCTGTCTTTACAGTCTCTCATTTCTAGTAGTTTCTTTAATTTTTGAGATTTCCAGGACATTGGTAACAACATAGAGGCAAAGAACTAGATGAAAAACTGTACCTCTTGGATTATGTTGACTGAATAAACCCTGTATTTAAACTGGATCACTGAAACATACATATGTATGTGTGCATGTTTATGTATATATATATATATATATATATACACAGAGGCAAATTTGAGCACAACTGTTTATATAAATATGGTGTATACGTATATATATATAATACAAACTATTTGAGCACAAGTCTGATGAGGAGTGGCTGGGGGAGCTGGAGTTCTTTAGCCTGGAGAAAAGGAGACTGAGAGGGAACCTTCCTGCTCTTAACAGCTACCTGAAAGGAGCTTGTAGTGAGGTAGGGTTGGTCTCATCTCCCAGGCAGCAAGTGAAAGGACAAGAAGAAATGGCCTTAAGTTTTGCCAGGAAAGGTTTACATAGGATATTAGGAAAAATTTCTTCACAGACTTTAGAATAGGCTATCCAGGGTGGAATTATTACCCCTAGAAATGTTCGAAATGTGCGTGGATGCGCTGCTTGAGGACACGGTTTCGAGCTGGGTCGACAGTTGGACTCAATGATCTTAGAGGTCTTTTTCAGCCTTGATGGTTCTAGTGATGCTTTTATATATGTATATATGGTTTTTATCTGTCTCTACACGTGCATTCCACTGCTTCTGGTTATGTTTCTCTATGTTGCCAGCTGCAATGTGTAACCCTAAATCAGGTATAGCCAAAATCCCGACTTCAGGAAAATGGACTCGGGAGCACTGAAGAAAACAAGTATATATGTCAAGTGATGTAGGCCAGTACCCAGGGAAATGTAAATGTCTGATAGGAAAGAGACAGAGGATGAGCCAACCATCCAAGTCCCTACCTCCCACTAAAAAAGACAACACCTGACCCAGCTGAAATGGAAAGCAGGGTTTGAGACACCCACGGATGGTATCACACTGCTAACAGTTTATGCCTCCCATTTCTGTCCAGTATTTCCCTTCAGTAAGGGGTTGATTATCTTCAGCTCTGCCCTGCCCTCATCCCATAGTACCCTGACTCCATTGGAGCAGTGGTGTGAATAAAGGCCTTTGGTATTAAGGCTACTTTTTTCCCCTCAGAAAAGGGAAAACCAGTGAAAGCCTCTCTTGGTAGCGGTGTTATAGATTGAACTCAGCCAGGTTGTCTGCTTAAGTTGTAAAAATCACTTGAAATATCTTCCCTATGGGGCTATATATTCTACAGTTCAACAAGGTACTTCAGGCAAGATTTCTCTTTCATCTCAAAATGATGGAGTAGAGTACTATAAAATCTGGTTTAGAATTCATCTTTTGTGTTGTTTGCTGTTAACAAAGTTGTGGACTTTTATCTTCTAGTAATTGGCCTTGTGGTTAACATTTGGGTAGTCAGGAAAGGTCATAGGTACACACCAGTGTTAATCATCACACCATAAAAGAGGCAAGAGGAAGCACAATAATCAGATAGCTTGCTTTGTATGTTTGCAAATACTGCTAAAATGAAAAATAAATTTTTTACAGCTTGCTTTCTGGTCTACATCTTGTTTGTTTATTTTTAATACTTGCTATTACTTTTCTTTGCATAGGTTTTCAAGATGAAAATGAGCAGATGACAAAGTTAATCATAATTTTTCAGACATAAACAAAAATGAGTGGTCCAGCTGTACTTGGAGAAACACATTAAATAATGAGTTCAGGGTGGCAGATTAAAACAGGAAGGAGAAACACTATATGTGGCCTTTAATATGTGTAACTTTTACTTTATGTGTGATGCATAAAGGTATTGCCCACTGCAGAAACTTACTGTCATTTGGGGATTATGTCTGTTGTGTTAATGCTCAGCCTTTTAATTGGTGTCAGTCTGGATCAAAATGTGTTATAACTCCACAATTTTCAGTTGAGTTGCACCTCAAATCCTGTGTTCAGTTCTGGGCCCCTCACTACAGGAAAGACATTGAGGGGCTGGAGCGTGTCCAGAGAAGGGCAGCGGAGCTGGGGAAGGGGCTGGAGCACAAGTCCTGTGAGGAGCAGCTGAGGGAGCTGGGGGGGTTTATTCTGGAGAAAGGGAGGCTCAGGGGGGACCTTCTCTCTCTCTCTACAGCAGCTTAAAGGAAGGTTGTAGTGAAGTAGGAAACCTCTTTTCCAAAGTAACAAGCAATAGGACAGTAGGAATGGCAGCAAGTTAAGCCATGGGAGGTTTAGACTGGAGAGCAGGAAAAATTTCTTCTCTGAAAGCATTGTCAAGCACTGGAACAGGCTGCCCAAGGAAGTGGTTGAGTTACAGTCTTGCAAAGTATTTAAAACGTGCAGATGTGACAGTCAGGGATGTGGTTTAGTGGTGAGCTTGACAGCGCTGGGCTGGCTAATCGATGATCTCAAAGGTCCTTTCCAACCTGAATGATTCTGTGATTCTGTGCTTTATACAAGAAGGGTATTGATATTTTTGAATTATGAAGTGAAGTTATTATATATTCCTGATGCTATTTAAAGTAGTAATGACATAGGAGCTGTCATAATGTGACATTCAGTGCGTGCTCCTTTGTTTTAGTACTGAAGAAACCAAGAATAAAAGCCTATTTGAAGAATGGCATTTGAGGTACTAGGCGGGTGTATGTTTCACAAGCTCTTCACACCAGAGATTTGGCAAAGGGCAATATTCTATCATATGCTAATACAAGTCTAAATAGAAAATTTGCTACCTTATTCATTTATTAAAAAAAAATGTACTTCAATCCTCGTATTGTAATAGTGATTCCTGCAAAGGCTTTCTGTCTTCAAATATCTCATGTTCGTGATTGGCACCTTAGAAATCTGAGAAGTTTGAGTAAGTGAGTTGACACAACACAGTTTGCAAACATTAATCCCCCAACAGCTGTAGGCAAGCAGTGTGGGAGGATTGCTGTCTTTACCAGTGCAAGAACCATGGCATTGAAGCAGTTGTTTCCACAGAAGGCATCTCTTCTATAGTCACAGCAGAATTTACCATCACCTCTGTGGCAGGGATGCCACTGACACCCGCTGGTGTGTCAGGAGAGGGTAGCCTCTGGACTTAAGAATTTTGAATTTCAGTAGAAATAGCTTCCTACTTCCCCTTTGCCTCATGCCCATTTCTCTTCCAGCCTTGAGAAGTAACTGAGTGGAAAAGTTGAGTGGAAACAGCTATTGATGTAACTCAACACTTTCTTCAAAGTACTGTTTCTGCCACAGTTTTTCACTGATTTTACCCCTAAGAAGCAAGTATTTAATTCCACCCCTCAAAACACTCTGTGAGAGGGTCAGCATGGGGCTAAGATCTCCCTCTGTATTTCTCCTTCTTTTTTTCTCCTTTCAGCATTTGGGCCAAAAGCCACCAAAGGTTGGTACCTGTATCCCAGCTCAGATCTTCTGACGTGATCATCTGTCTCTCCTTGCATAAAATGGCGCTTTCACCTGTAAGAGCTTTTCTTTCACATCCCGTGGGAAAAATAAGATTGTTCTCTTCATCATACCAGACTGGTACAAGATAACATACATCTCTGGAACTTCTGTATTCCTCTCTCATTTTCCAGGAAGCAAAAATAAGAGCAGTTACCGTCAAGATTTTACTTTCTCTGTTTCTGCCTTAGAATCTCATATATTAGAGTGAGCAACCAGAACACCATAATCTATATCTGATTTTTCTCCATTGTAGGATCACTAGAAGTAACTTGCAAAAACATTAATATTTTGTTAATTCATGGACATCACTTTTAGGAAGTAGAATACAAGAAGAGGGGCTGGATTATATGTCAGGTTGCATTTACTGGAGTTATCACATCCTGTACATAAACTCACCATCCATGGTGTCACATGCACCAAATTCTCTCTCCCCATTCCCCATTGCAAGATACCCTTGCTGAAGTTTGGTGGTGTTTCAAGGCACAAGTCTTGGGTTGGCCATCTCCTTTCTAGCCATTTGTGCCCTTAAAGACTGTGGTATCTGAATCTTCTGTGTTGTGCCCAGGTGTGCTGTAGTGAGTATCAAATGGGGAGTTTGTGCCAGAGAAAAGTGCAAACCAGGCTAAAGCTCTCCTGCAGTCACAGATGTGTAGAAGGTGTGTGTTAAGGCCCCTGCCTCAGGGAAGTGTTTAATACTGCTTAGAAACTGGCAGGCACCAAGAGTGGCTGGTGCAGAATACTAAATAGTTTTACAGTTAAAACTTGAGTAAGTTGGGTGTTCAACTGCATGCTCTGAATTGGGGGGAAAAAAATCCCATTTTCCAGCATCCCTGAGGATCATCTGTAATTACTAACTCATTAATTGTTATAGTCGGGTGTGTCCTTTTTTTGTAAGTGGAAGTTCATGGAGGATGTCTAGCTGAAGGAGAGCCTCCCCAGCTGGAAATGTAGACACCTCCAACCATTCAGACCCTGAAAATCTTCCACTTTCTAGAGGGCTTTACTCCTTTTTCATGTTTGTCAGTTGAGTTGACTGTCAGCTGACAGAGTGTTTGGATGTGTGTATCAAGAGACTAAGGGAAAGGGTAAATGTGCTCTGCAGCAGCTGTAGGGTATTCAGAGCCTATGTGTTTCAGCATGAAGGAATCTCCAGCAAGTTCATGGGCGGAGCTCAGTTCCTCATCTGTAAGACAAGAGTCACCTCCTTGACTGCCTTGCTGTTTTGCTAAACTTCTTTGACTTTTTATTTTTCACATTTGTGATACCATAGTGGATAGAGAGGCTCTGCTGTGATTAAAAAACCAAAACAAAATAACACAAGAAACCTAACAGCCTGGTTCATTGCAATATTGCCATTTAATTTGTTCCATATTTTAAAGACATTTGAACCTTTTAAATACACTCTGGTATCTCAAGCACTGCATAAAAACTTTATTCTCTGAAGAGCCAAAAAGTAATTCCTAACGCCCTTCAAGCAGGGACTGGGACTTTGTAATTGCTCTAGCTTTTATGTGTGTGTGATTGAACAAAGAGTCTCCCAGCTCCCCCTTGTGTGGATGCTCAACTCCTGCTACATCAAGCAGAAAACAAGTGTGATTTGTGCTGCTTTTGATCAGACATTTCTACAATGCTTTGCTGCTGGAAAGCAGAATAATACTGTCACAAATTTTAAATTAACAAAATATGCCTAGGAGGGATTGGTAGCTCTTGTTCATATGATTAATGTCAGGCTTGTAAAGTCTGTTCTCCAACAAAAACAACAGCAAATGCTCAAGTGAAAGATGTTAAAAACAGAGACTCTCCATTTTAGTGGATCTTTGTGTTTTAGTTATAATCTCTTACTGAAGCACCCAGGACAAAATCACAAAATCAACTCGCATCAAGGGAGTTGAATTAGCTTATATCTGTGTTCACTTTTAATTAGATTTGAAATGGCTATCCCACAGTAGTGCAGAAACCAAGTCAGTACCATCCCCTCAGGCCTTATTACTGACAACGACCTTAGCATGGATCTGCATATTCAGCAGTCGGGTGGATAAGTGCTTTATATTGGGAAAGATGGGCAGGATTTTAAAAACATGGGATATCTTTGTACAACTCAATTTTTGCTCTCAGTTTGGGAGACTGAGGGACTTTCCTTTTTAAAATGTTCGTATTCTGGAAGGAGTTTTTTGATGCAGCTTTTGTTTAACAGGTATCATTTTATGATAATATTTTTCTGTTCAGCAGTGGAATCATGGCAGCACAGGTAGCAAGTACATTCTGTGCCACCTGATGTATTTCTGTGGGTTTATTTTCCCCTTATGTACATTTCTATTCCTTCAAGATGCGCTCTGAGGCATTTCCAATTTCAGCATTCTGCCTGTCTCATCTAATTCAATTATAAGCTGTTCTGGGCAAGGACCATATCTGGATTCTGCTTTCGAGTTTCAATACACAGCAGTTCTGCAAAGAAATCTTTTTTAAAAAGTATCATGATGAGGGAAGGAACTTATCCGTAGGGATTTGTCATGTGAGAAGAGCATGTCCTGATCTCCCAAACTTTCAGCAATATTGTACCACAGGCACTCCTACCTCCACCCCCACTGGAAATACTCAGTGTGATAGCAGATTTAGCTTAGGGTTTCCATTAGATGGGAAGAGATTTTTCTTTTATTTCATGTTATTATTTTCCTATTTGCTTCTTTTTCAGGCGTGAACAGAAAAGTCACCTATTCCTTGTCAGACTCTGCAGATGGTTACTTCTCAGTTGACCGGTCATCAGGAATCATTATTTTGGAGCATCCACTTGATAGAGAGCTTCAGTCTTCCTATAACATCACTGTAAAGGCTTCAGATCAAAGCATTGTGCTGACCTTATCCTCGTTTGCCACTGTTACCATTACAGTGCTAGACATTAATGACAACCCCCCTGTGTTTGAAAGAAGAGATTATCTTGTGACAGTACCTGAAGACACCTCACCTGGCACCGAGGTCCTCTCTGTTTTTGCTACAAGCCAAGACATTGGTACAAATGCTGAGATTGCGTATCTCATCAGGTCAGGGAATGAGAAAGGGAAGTTCAGGATTAACTCAAAAACAGGTTTGTAAAGTGGCTATTACTTGCAATGCTAAATGAAAGCATCAGAAAAACATGCATGCTTTGGGGAAGGCTCTTGGACCAAAAGGTTCCCAAGGCCAGAGACTCACAGTTTGTCATTGTGTAATTAACTACCAGGTTAAAAAGAAATTTTAGGTTGGAGAGTGATGTCAATTACGGTCACACTCGGCTGCCCCAGCTCAAGTAAGTCTGTTGAAGCCAATATAGGTGTGACAACCTATTAGCCAAACTGTGCAAAACACTTCTGAACACTTGCAATGTTTATTTGCTTAGCAGCTCAGTACAGCCTCAACTGTCTGCCCCTTAGAAAGCATCAAACAGTGCTACCAGGACCTGTTAGGACCAATTCAGTCCTAACACGTGATTGCCATTTATGCAGCTTCCTTGACTTAGGTTGCTCTGATTTGTCTTTTTGACTTCAGCCATGGCCTGGGCTGAGGTCTTTTTGGTTATACATCACAAATTTTAGAAATACACCACTGCTTCTCTTTAAGAAATACCAAGCAAAGCTGTCATATTTGGTGTAAATGTCTCATTTTCTCTGAATTACCTTAGTGGAATATATTTTTTATCCTCACTGAGTTTTTATTCCATCAACAGTAAGCATTCTTCTCTGCTTCCTGTAGTGGATTCCCTTATTCTCATAGCATTCAGTATGCCCAGTACAAATCTGCCACCAGAGTCTGAGAGCAAAGCAGTCTTGATTTTGAAACACTTGTTTGAGTGCAGCTCAGTAACACGAAAAATCTCAAAATTATGCATTGTGTCATTTTTATAATTGTGTGCAAAAATGGCTCTCCACTCTGCAGGGACTGCTGCCTCTCATGTGAGGGACTTAACATAACTGTGTGTTGTCTGTCATCTTCATCATGTTGATTAGTGCTAGCAAAATTTAAACATAAACACGCCTAGGCAGTGATACTTAACTTCACATTTGACAATGAAGCCAAGGAAATAAATCAATAAAAACCCATAATGAAGCTTAATCACACAGGGAAAAAAAAAACAAAACTAAAACTATATATTATTCACTAATGTGTGACAGCTCCATTATTATCAGTTTAGAGGCAGGAGCTCAGTTTCTAGACAGCAGAGTGGAGATGTAGCATGCCTGATCAGAGCTTGAAAAATAATGTCCTTCACACCATTTATCAGAGTGGGAACTCTCTGCTAGCCACTTGGAAGCTTCTCTTCAGGGCTCCTGCTTTCAGCAAGTCATGCTGAAAGGTAGAATTCGTTTGGAAAGAGCCCAAACAAGATTAAGAGGAATGAATGACTTGAGGTCTGTAAAATGTGACTTACGAGGAAAGACTGAAGGAATTAAGGCTGTTTTAAGCTAGAAAAGAGAAGACATGCTGTTAGTTTTCCTGCCTGTAGAAAGTAGCTGTGAAGAAGAGGGGAATAAACTGTACTCGTGCCCAGTCATAAGAAAAGAAGTTGCGAATGGACTTAAATTACGTTTTAATTATTTTACTTAAATGATAGGAAGGAATTCCTACCTGTCATGATTATAAAGTCCTGAAATACATTTCCTAAGAAGGTTAGGAAACTGATTGTTGGAGGTTTATAAGAACACTAGAAATCAGATCATTTCTATCCTAGAGGGAGTCTGGGTGCATGGAGTCAATCAAGTTACAGAGAATTTTAATTTTGGTTGTGTGGTGAAGTAACACAAAATTTATAAACCTAGTTGAGTGGGGAGGTCTCTGTTTAATCACTTAAATGATAGACAACTGATTTCTCAAAGGTATTCATATCCCATTCATTTGTATTTAATTCATGAGAAGTTAATTGTGTGGGAGTGAATTTCTGTTGACTTGTCAGGGCTGATTTCCAGAGTCAGCATCCAGTTCTCCCACAGGCTCTGTGAATGAAATGGTAAATTGGTGGATATGGCTCCCACTTCTTCATCTATGATACTCATATAATGGAAGCTATTTTCATGAGGAACCATTCATTGCTTCATGCCTTGTAAAGGTCCTTTCTGCAGAGTGCAATTGGCATCATTCTTTAATCAAACGACAGCAGTAGAAACCCGAATAAACATTTTTATTGGATTGGGCAGTCTTGCAGTTAGTGTTGTTATGTGTGCCATGGTGATAAATAGCATGCTGTACTGTTTACTACAGTCAAATCCCTTACTCCGCGGCATGATTTGGTTTTTGCTGGCTGTTGACATTCCCTCCTTTGCTTCAAAGGAGTGATTTCCATTTTTGAAACTTTGGATTTCGAATCGTGCAAGGACTTCTACTTAGTAGTGGAAGCAAAGGATGGAGGCACTCCAGCCCTGAGCGCGGTTACGACGGTGAACGTGAACGTGACGGACGTCAACGACAACGCGCCCACGTTCAGCCAGGCTGTCTACAGCGCCGTCATCAGCGAGGATGCAGCCATCGGGGACTCCGTGGTCATGGTGAGTGGGGCCCTGGGTGGCATTTAGGTGCAATGAAGCCCTCTGCCCCTGACAAAATGCAGCACTGGCTAATAATGATCATTTCTATGTCTTGAATCCCCCAAACCATTTTCTAGCCAATACTCTGCATCTGCTACTGCTCTTCAAGCTGCTGTCAGTTTCTCCCCAAAAGAAAGTAGTAGTGGTACTGACTATTTCTTTTTACAACCTGAACCCGCTACACCCTGTTATGCTGTCAAAGAGCGATGGCCTATTTAAGGTGTTGCATTCATGAGTCAGCAGAAAAAAACAGGTTTTAATAGAAAGGCAGAATTCAACTTTTCAGTGAAATAGTCAGAGAGTCATAGGGCTGGATGAGATCTTAAAGATCATCTAGTTCCAACCCCCCTGCTGTGGGCAGGGACACCTTTCACTGCACCAGGTTGCTCAGAGCTCCAAATACATAGTATTTGTATAGTCTGGCATGCAGTGTGCCATCCCCAAACCTCACAGTCTTCTCATCTTGCAACTTGAGGATCCAGAGAGAAAGTGATGGAATATTAAAATATTCTGTATGTTTTCAGACTAGAATTTTGAAAAGGCCCAAGCGAAGCCTCCTAACAAAACCCTATTGGATTGATGCTGTAGAGGTGTGCAGTTCAGGTGTAACTGGTCTGATGGAAAATGAAATTTAATTTTTGGAGTGTTGAGCAATTAATGTATCATACAGATCACTTAATATTTGTTTTGCTAATTTTTTATTCTTCTCTCAAAAAAAGTTGATAGCAGAAGATCTGGACAGTCCTCCCAATGGCCAGATTCATTTTTCCATAGTGAATGGGGATCAAGACAATGAATTTTCGGTTGATCCTGTTTTGGGACTCGTGAAGGTTAAAAAGAAATTGGATAGAGAAAGGGTAAGACATGTGGGACTTCTTAACTTGCAATGAGTTACAGATGCGCATCAGTCTCCACTCTGCTGCTAGCTCGTGTTGAAGAAGTTTCTTTTATACTCTACAGCCTAAGATTCTCCAACAGGTTTTTCAAATGTTTCCCCACTTCTTTCCATGCTAGCCCTGTTCCCAGTCCTATCTACAGGCCAACTGCTCTGCTGCTACTCCCACCCTGCACCCACACAGCAGCTGGGGTCAGATCAGGGGAGAGAAGCAGCACTGGATTTCTCCCATGGTGCCGACGGGAGCTGCTGCTGTGTTAATGAGCTGCCTGCTCTCCCCTGTGCATGCGAGCACACACGTGCAGCTGTGTGTGCAACAGAGTGCTTACAAAATCCTCCAGATTGTGGCACCGAGCACCGAGCTGAGGCCTCAGCCATTAATTAGCACTCTGCAAAACATGTCACTGGGGAGGGGATGTTATGAAGTAGCCAGGCTGTACCAAAAGTGAAAGAGTGCTTCATTAAACAGATTCTGCTGCTTTGTTTGCTCACTCCATTATTCATTCAGGATTATTTATCACCATTTTTCTATAGCTAGCAATTAGCAGCTTTTGGGAAAAAAAAACAAACAAATGCAGTTGCCTGTGCTACTAGCAGGGCAGGAGAGTGCTACACGGCTTCAGAAATCCATGGCTACACATAAGGAAATCCCTGCCTCCTGCCTCCCAGCAATGCACCCACAAAACTGGGGAAGCAGACTGCTGCCTTCAGAATATGGGCTCAGCTGGAGAAGCTCTTTAATGGAAGCAGACCTGCTTCTTAAAACATTGGGAAAAAACCCCTTCTGTATTATCACATAGGCAGGATTAAATTGTTTGTGTTTGGTAGTAGAATGACTTCACCACAGACTGTCTAGAACAGGGGAGTAACAATGGCTGTACATGTTACAAATTGGCTGCAATAAAAGTACAGGCTGAGTTTCTTAATACGACTTTTCTTTAGTTTCTGAAGTGCACTCAGGTACGGCTGCATTCAGACACACACACCCTCACAAGCGTGTGCAAGTGTAATGCCAGCTGTGTTAGGTCTGCATTTTCCAAAGTTTCCCTCAGTTAAAATAAGCTGCGATATTGTCTTTTTTTTTTTTGCTTCCTTGGCACATTCTGACCCCTTCAGGGAAAGTTATTTATGATGCCCCATCTGCTGTAGATCCCCAAAGGCAGTGCTGACTCCCAGGTTTCAGTGGTTTAAGGAAACTTATTTCCAGAGCTATAATCACATAGAGACCATGACTTTTGCCATCTGCCTTTCTGGGATTCATTGAAATGAAAGCAAACACCCAAAAAAAAAAATGGGAAAGATTCTACAAAGCTCTCTGTCTTGTCTTCAGCTAGCAGTGGAAATTACAGTTAAAAAGAAAAGATTAGTTCTCTTCCTCAAGTTTCTTGACTTTCCACAGTTCAGGATTCCTCTTCCCTCCAGTGTCACTATGACCCCACCAAATGACAGTCTATCTCCCCCATACAACCCCCCCAAAAACATATTCTCTTTTGCTTTGTATTGGTCCCACATCCCAGATGAGCCCCCTTATTTTGTGTGCTCCATCTGAGCTCCTCCCTACCACAAAAAAGGTGTTATTTTTCAAATGTATTTGGATTTCATTCCCACCCACACCCTTCCAAAAAAAGCCCCTTTAACAATATCTTGTTCCTCTCGGCAGGACCTTGCTTTTCCCCTTTCCAGCCCTGCACTGAGAGGGTGCAGCAGAGTGTTGTATCTGGCATGTTTTGCCCTTCGCTTGCTCCCCTGTGGGAGGATTCAGGGGCAGACATGTCAGCAGCTTTCCCTGTGGAGCAAGGAGCAATATACAGTAAAAAGCAGTTTTAAGACCTAAGGAAGCCAACATAAGGATGCAGTTCGGAAAATCCAACTGTCATCCATAAACTGTGCACAGACAGAGCTTTTGCAAGTTGTCACATAAACTCACACCTCACACACGGGCACATATGTGTGTAGAGGGCCCATGGATGATGCGCTGAACTGCCTGCACTGCACTGAGTTGTTTGTGTCTGTTGCAAACAAGTAGACTCAAGCCTACTTATCTTCTGCAGAATGGTGGATAATATTATGTTGCTACAGAGACTTTTGTCCCTCGTACTCCCAAATGTTTTCAAGTGTGTTTAAGCCAACTGCCTGTGAACTTTTTCTTGGCTCTCCATCGCTGTGTTAGAAAAAGTATGTGTCAAACTGACGCTGGCTCTAATAAGCAATTTATATAATGTCTTGGAAACCAACTGCAAGATAAATAGAATCAGGTCACATTTCGCAGCTGACACCTAGGAGAGATGAAAATGTAAGCTTACAGTACTAATAGCTGAGTTCAGATATTATCTGTCATTTATTTTCTGTCTGCCCCTTCGTTTCAGGACTGCTTTATCTGATACAGTTATTTTGATACAATGAAGCTGTTGTGTTTATTGTAGCCTTATAAAACAGAAGTTGAGGTGCAGTATCACGATAAACAGGATAATGTTATATACTAAGGGTCGTAAAGTAATGAGGCCAAACAGCCTTCCTTAGAATATGGAAGGGGGGTGCATTGAATGTAAAGAAGCTGGGTTAAAATTTAGGACTGCCTTCATAATGATTTAGTGTTTTCACCTTTTTGCAGATATCTGGTTATTCATTAGTTGTCCAGGCAAGAGATAGTGGCACCCCTCCTTTGTCTTCATCTGTGACGGTCAATGTGGACATTTCTGATGTGAACGATAACAGCCCTGTGTTTACTCCAGCTAACTACACAGCTGTAATTCAAGTAAGTTTATCCTGCACATCAAAAACTTCTCTGACTTTTAAAATGCACGGGCATTTGGTTTTAGTTAAGTACCTCTTGATGATCTATCTGCAAAACATGTATCAAGTGATCTTATCTAAAGGAAAGTATAAACAAATCTTTCTTGAGTCTTTTGGTAAGTTTCTGTTTGCTGAGGCTCCTTAACCACAGCATCTGTCACGCGTTTTAACATTCATCCCTGCTGCACCAGGTACTCTAACCTCAAAATGTCTGCTCTGGGATAAGTTCACACTTCTTTACACCTTGCTCTGGCTGTGAGTCTTGACTTTTAGTCAGTCCTAATCAGACAGAGTATCAGACAGTGCTCAGCAGGCCCTGGAGGTGTGGCAGGTACCTTCATCTCTGCCGCTGGTCCATGGGGCGTAAGCGGTGTCAAAAAACCACAGCTTGTGAAATGCCAGCTTGGGCAGAGAGCATTCAGTTGAATATTCTCAATAGCAAAATGTGGTATTTTCTGATTGCAATATGTATCATTTTAATCCTTTTCTTTATACGCTGTGTATATGTGTAAAGGAAAATAAACCAGTGGGCACAAGCATTTTGCAGCTGGTAGTGACAGACAAAGACTCTTTTCACAATGGCCCCCCTTTTACCTTCACCATCCTCACTGGCAATGAAGAGGAGGAGTTTACACTGGACCCTCACGGCGTTTTGAGGTCTGCAGTCATCTTCAAGCACATGGTCTCAACTGAGTATGTGCTCTGCGTGCAGGTAAGGCTTCATTTTTACATCTACACTGAAACAAAAAAACCTCTTAGTGGTAGGTAACCTGTACTTTGCCTGTATGGGTTGGTTTTGATGGACTGGATTCTGCAAGTAAATACCACACATTCCAGTTTGCAAATGCACAATACGGAATATTTTCTTTGATGTTCTTAAACCTGGTTTCATATAAATATAAATAGGTAGCCAGCCACCTTTCCAGTTTCCTTGGCATGAAATGAATTTTCTGAGCAGCAACTGTTATGGTTTAAGATTTTCATCATTTTTTTTCTGTAGCTAAGGAAGGAAAATGAGCAAAAATGCATTATATACATATAAATACACCCCAGAACAAGTGACTGAAAAATACTGTTCTAGGAAGGAAAATCATTTCTGCTTTTAAGTCATAAATTTAATCATAAATTTTTGGAAGCCTTCCAAGAATTCATGAAATCGCATTTCCAAGGTCAACTTAGCTTTTAAAGAATGTCAAAATAAGACATGCAATAGAAGTCTGGCTCAAACTTAGCTTTAGAATAATTGTTGAGAAGCTTTGTAACCAGGGTAATTTTGATTGCCAAAACCTGTAAATCCAAAAGTAATTTGTCCACATTTCTCAGGCCTGCCAGAGAAGATGTATTAGGGTTCAGTAAATATGCAAGTCTGGGGAATCAACCTCTTCTCTGAAATGAGTCATGGTCCCATAAGCTATGTCTCAAATTCCTCCACTTGCTTTGCTGGGGTTGATATCTCTAAACACAGCCTATCTGTTCCTTTACAAGCACATTTAATGCCATTCACAGCAGCAGCATCCTTAGTTGCAGTTGTTGGTTACGACTCAAAAAATACAAGGTCTGATGCTAATTAACAGTTCAGATCAAAAGTTTTACAAGTTTGCCATTTAATATCCTTGAAACCTATTTTTTTAGCCCTGTAGGAAAATAAAAAATCATCACCTTTTCTTTCTTACCATGCCTTAATCATAAAATACCCTGCTTTCAGGGTAATTTGCTAGCCAGAGTTTTCGTGTAGCCAAAACTGGGCATGAGAGTTAAATTTTAGCAGCATCCTCTAGCTTAAGAGATCCACGTATTTCATATCAATGAAATATTAGACAGACCACCATGCCTGAGATGCACCAACATGCTCAGAAGACGACGCTGTTGGATTGTGGAGGCATGATTCCTCCCAGTATTATTTTCTTCAGGGATTTCTGCAGTGGAAACATATTTTATAGTTTCCTGTTGTATATAGACCATAGAATAGTTTCTTTCCATCTATATGTGCCAGAGTGCTCCTTTCTCTTTTTCACTATATTTCCACTGTATCTCTTTCCACTATCCACTATATCCTACTATATAACCTCTGTATTAGGTTTATTAAGAATTAATGTTAAACTAGAAAGTGAAATGAGACGTAATCTCTTCGGCATGTACATAACCTCTGTATTAGGTTTATTAAGTAATGTTAAAATGGAAAGTGAAATGAGACGTAATCTCTTCGGCATGTACATGGGTATCTGTCTGTATATATATATATAAAAATATATAAAATATATATATTTTTAAATATTCCACCCAGCTCTTTTAGGAGTGAAGATGAATGAATTTAAGAGTGTCTTAGAATTACTAATCTATGCCTAGTAATATCCATATTACTGTTGTCATCTTGCCATTTTTTTCTTCAGCTTGTAAATTTTGCACCCCATGTCCAAATACAAAGATCTTTGAACATGTGCTACATCTCTTCCCAGTGGCAGTTTAGTCTTCTGTTATTCTCTGGAGCAAATAAATGTGTGGAGCAGTATATCTTAATAGGGGCTACAATAAAACATTTTTCTTATTGTAGAAAAGGACACTGATTCAAGTTTGCACACCTTTCTGTCAAGATGGCCTTGGGTTTTTTGTCATACTTGCTCTTTTGCTCTCTATGAAAAAAGTGCAAATGATGCTATAATAGCTGCTCTGGGTCATACAGTCATCTGTCCAAGTGCAGTTCTGCTCTCGTATTTTGTCATTAGTAACAGCACAAGCACCTGTTTCATTTTTGGAGGATGATAAATTTCATTTATGTCAAGCATGTTTCTTGATTGCTTCAGGTAAGGAAGTACAAAATGCTGTAGAAAAATGCTGAACTCCCTAACATCCACACAATCTAACAGTCTGGAGTGCTTTGCAGCACACCAAGCAATGCAGAAAGCTGGTATTTCAGGCTCTTTTCCAGGGTAGAAGTGAGCCCAAACTCTGTTCAGTGCAGAATATACCACATTGTTGGTATATTCTCTGTTGTGAAGATGACAAGTGATAGCTGTGGGATCCTGGGAAGATTTCAGTTTGAGTAATGAGACATTCTACTGACACATTTCTCTCTGCAATCCACTTAGAGATCTGTGCTTCCCCTAAAGAGCTTGTAAGTTCCACCGCTAGAAATGGCTGAGACACTTCTTTACACATGTATTTTGCAAATGCATTTGAGAAATTCTTTTGAGAATTTCTTTTCAGAACTACTGATGCTATGAGAATATACATAGCAAGAAGTTAAGGTTGTAGGCTGCGTTCTATGTGTGGGGGTTTTTTTGATTTATTTTTTTATTTTTTCTAAATTACATTAGGCAAAGGACTCTGGGAAGCCTCAGCAGGTTTCCCACACCTACATACAGGTGAGGGTTATTGAAGAGAGCATTCACAAACCGACTGCCATTCCACTGGAGATTTTCATTGTCACCATGGAAGATGATTTTCCTGGGGGAGTCATTGGGAAAATTCATGCCACAGATCAGGATGTGTATGATGTCCTCACATACATGCTGAAATCAGAGCAGAAAAGTTTGTTCAAGGTCAACAGCCATGACGGGAAGATCATTGCTCTTGGAGGGCTGGATAACGGCAAGTACGTCCTGAATGTCTCTGTCAGCGATGGTCGGTTCCAGGTGCCCATCGATGTTGTGGTCCACGTTGAGCAGCTGCTACAAGAAATGCTGCAGAACACGGTGACCATCCGCTTTGAGAACGTTTCTCCAGAAGACTTCGTGGGTCTGCACATGCACGGGTTCCGGCGCACCCTGCGCAACGCGGTGCTCTCCCAGAAGCAGGACAGCCTCCACATCATCAGCATTCAGCCGGTGGCGGGCAGCAGCCAGCTTGACATGCTGTTTGCTGTTCAGATGCACAGCGGTGGTTTCTATAAGCCTGCCTATTTGATTCAGAAGCTTACCAATGCGAGGAGACACTTGGAAAATGTGATTCGTATTTCTGCTATCCTGGAGAAGAATTGCTCTGGACTGGATTGTCAGGAGCAGCACTGTGAGCAAAGCCTGTCTATTGATTCACATTCCCTGATGACTTACAGCACAGCACGAATTAGTTTTGTGTGTCCCCGCTTCTACAGGAATGTGCGCTGCATGTGCAATGGTGAGTACTACTCCCTCTTCCCCTCCCATCATGGCACATTATGCGATAGGATCCATTTTATTCCTCTTATGCAGATTAGAAGGGGCATTTCAATTCAGTCCACTAAAGCATGACTGGCTGATGCGTTGTGGGAATTGATTTCTCAGGCTCGGGAAGAATTGTTCGTGTTTACTGATGTAAATGGAAGTTTATGAACTTTGGCCTTTTACAACAAAGACTGCTTTCCTGGAGGCTCCGTAATCAGAGCCATCAGCCAGCTTCCAGGGGTGGGGGAGGAGTGGGAGAGGAAGGAAGAGGAGAGAGAGGGATGTAGTTTCCCAAACAGTTGATGGAATAAACTGGATTGTGACCACAGCAGAGCAGCCTGGTCTGCAGCAATGCACCAGCAGTCTCCAAGGAATAGCACCTCTGACCTAAGCCGAGCAGGTGGAAAGGCCTTTTCCAGTCCTGTTGTTGCAGAGAACCATGGAAACCAATGAAGTATTATATTAGCAAGTGCTGTTCCTGACCTTTAATGCTACTGTAGGGGGTAGGGTGGGTTTCAGGCTGCTCCACATTTTGGCAGAGATTTCACATGAACATACGACAAATAGACTAGAGAGCCAATCTTCTGTATGATTCTGCACTTGGATTTTAAGACCTCAGGCATTTATAATACTGGCTCTATTTCTTTTGTTTGCCAGGCTATTTGCTCCTCATTCCACTTCATATAAGAGCAGAGAAAAAAGCTACTGTAAAATCTGTACATCTAAGTCTCCCTCATCTTAAGCACACATGCACACACACACAGAGCAGTACAAGAATTCAGCAGCCATATCCCTCAATAACCAACCTTTGTTTCTGCAGCAGTCAGCAGGGCTTCATGTTTTACCACTGACCTCAATGGGGATGAAAACAGGCATAAATTGCATAAAACTTAACCAGAAATCTTTTTTTTTCCCTGCAGCACATGGATAATAATGCCATAGAAGCTCAATTCTGTAAAAAATACCATGGTTCTCTATCTGAGGTACATTCAAGAGCAGACTATCTGGCCACTTTTTATGTAATAGTGCTATAAGTTTCAAATAGACATATCTATTATAACAAAAGTCAGCATTTTGTTACACATGAAAGGCTCTGAAATAAAGGATTTTCACAGGTTTAAAAGAGACAATGCTGCAATATCCTTCAGCCAGGTCCAGGAGTCAGTGCAGGAATACTGTCTGCAAAACTTCTTTATATTCTCTAAGTTATAGCTTAGTCTCACTTTTGTATCAAGAAATCACAAATCTTCATCTCCATGGCGATAGTCCTCACAGTCAGAAATTGGGTTTTTGGCAGCCAAAATTTTCACTGTTTATCATTTCATTTCACTACCTATTAAAGTCAATAATGATGTATTATTCCCTGTGCCTCATAATCCCTTAGTTTAACTCCAAAAAAGGGGACTTTGCAATGCAGTACAGTTCTGACCCAGCAGCTCTCCTGGCACAGCAAGTTTGCAGTGGAAGCACAGAAATTCAGCTGGGAGAGTGATTTCCAAATTTTTCTGTCATGTACCAGTCAATCTTCAAAATGGATGACAGGCTGCTGGAAAGGCAGTGTGGTTCTGAGCGCGGCTGTGGTCCCCAGCCTCTGGGCCATTTATCATGGCCTTGAAGACTGCTGTGTGGGAATGTTTGCAAAAT
>NW_008238359.1:8273512-8287089 GCF_000691975.1 Corvus brachyrhynchos
GCTGAAGGCATTCCCACTGCTTCCGTTAGAGCCACTATGTGCTGATTTCCCAAGGGGGATCCACATGATTTGGGGTGGGGTTAAGCACAGCCAGCCTGCCATCCAACCTGTAGTAAAAAAATGTCCAGAGCTGCGGAGTTAGGTATAGCTGCCAAAGAGGTGAACACCTTGGTGCCTGTTATTTGCATGGAAATAAGACACCTTGGTGGGAAGCAAAAATTCATGCTTTGGATCTTCTCCTCGTTGGTTAATGCTTCATCATCTTCTACTGTTTTTAATTAAAGGAGCCACAGAAGATACCTTGGTATTTAGGTAAACACAGTGTGTTTTTTCACACACGACTGGTGAGAGTATATTAGTTAGAGAATGTATGGGTAGTTTGGCTTTCATGAAAGCTAAAGACTAGAGTAAAAGAGTTAGAAAAATGCAAATACTTCTTAGATCAGTAGTTCTTGTAAATGAATGCACAAATGCGGCAAGTCAGGAAAAAGTGCACAAATTTATTTAGGCTCGTTTAATGAGACAGCATTAGCTAGATATTAGTAGTGTAATAAAAGTATTTTACTTCCTTTGTTGCTAAGAGAGTTCCACATCCAGTAAATATTAATAGCTTGAATTATGAAAAAGCCATTAAAATATTGCATGTTTCCAGAGATCTGATTCAATTATGGCCAGAAAGCTTGAGTTTGAACTAATTCACTCATTCTTGAAATATGTATCATACTTGGAGTGTTTTTCCCACTGGCAGATGTCACAGATATGCACAATTTATGCATGCCAGCTGTGCATAACTTACCTAGATTACCTTTGTGAGCAAACAGAGATATCTAATGTGAAAATGCAGGGAGACTGTAAAGTAGGCACTGGAAGGATAAGTTCAAAAGTTCACGTGCATTAATCAGCTTTTAGATCAATAAAATTGAACTAAAGAGTTTTCCAATAACAGACTGTCTCCTTAGATTTTTGGTTCATCTGTTTGTGTTTGTATGAAAAATATTGTCACAAACTGGGGTTTGTGTCAGCATGATCATAGGGGCTATGCGGTTACCAATCTCCCATCACATGGCACGGGGTATGCAAAGATCTGTCAGTGCTGGGGGAAATAAAAGTAGGAGGAATGGAATAAGTATATTCCTGTAAAATAGTTCTCATGGCATTCTCATTTTTCTGAGGCAAAAATCTATTCCATATTTTTTTCATGATGCAGAGTAATTCTTTTGTGTTGAGACAAAGGTGCAGGGACACAGCAGGTTTTGTTGGGACTACTTTGCTGTGGAGTTGTTCTGCATTACAATCTTAAAAAAGTGGTGTTACATTAATATGTTCATGGGAGAAGGCTGGATTGAAATAATCTTGACAAATATGGGCATATATCTGCATCTGTGCTGGTCACTCCAGGCCCTATTTGCAGATAGTGGGAAGAATGAGGTATTTTTTAATAATGTGATACATCTCTCCCTAGATGTCTAAAATCAGTCAGATGAATCATGCCCTAAAGTTAGAGGAGATGAATTCCATTTCAAGTGTTTAATATGGTTCTGGCCTAATAGTTTGAAAGAATTTTTCTAATAGACCCAGGAGTGTTCAGCGAAAGTGCAGACACATCCATGTTATTTAATCAAGAGAATAGCAGTCTTGGACCACTTTCTCATGAAACAAGATAATTCAAACTTTATGAAGCCCGTTCTAGTATTTTGTGGATGCTCTGACAAAAGGAAATCATAGACTGTGAGGATCTGCTATTAATATAGGACCTATTCTTCAGAGATGGTTTTTGGCCTCAGCTCCACAGAGCACACACTGCATCCAGAAGAGTCTTGGGTGGACTGGGCATCAGTAACCCAGTTCTTATGTGTACAGCACTGCTCTTCCCATTTTCAGGAAGCACACACATACATATTAATGAGCCTGGAATTCTCCTGGAAAACTGAAGAAAAAGGTGTGTGTTTGGGAACAAAGAACTGCATATAACTTTGTTAGATCTGGCCGTAGTCTGTTTGATGTCACACTTGTCTAAGGAAGGTTTTCTCACCGTGACTGTCTCCAGTAGTAAAGCCCATGCTGAGAATGCACAAGCTCATATAAAATGTGGGAGAGCTGAAGCATGAAGTGGGGGCATGACTGTGGAACCAGGGTAAGTGGGAATTGCTGTCTATCACTTAAGGAGCCCTAATGGAAGCTGGGATCAAGGAGTGCATGAAAGAGTTCAAATGTCTTGTTATTCTAAAACTCAGAGAGAATCTGTTTCACTGGGAAGTGCAGTGTGACACAAAGTTCTCCAGGGGCACCTGAGCCTACTGAAACCTATTGCTGGCTTGTGCAGAAACAATTCCATAGTGTCTGCACTGACATGCATGGAATAATCACTGTCTACAATACCTGGTCACTGTGCTCCAAAAATTAAACCAGATTGCAGATCATGAGTTGCCAGTCTTCTCTCCCTAGTAAACTAATTATTATTTGAAGTAGCAATTTGGGGTTTGCTTTACAAGCTTCCTACAACTCTGGCCTTCAGGAATCTCCCTCCTTTCAAGCTTTCTTCTACAAGTGAGAGAAACAGAGTCTTTTTAATACTCATACAGATTCAGAAGAATGGGCTGATAGAAAACTACCTAATACCACAAGGCTTAAGTTAAAACTGTTGAAGCACTCAATTTTCAAAATATATTTACAATCCTATGAGTGCTCCTTTTTTGAAGGAATAGGAATTAAATAAATCTCTCATCTTGCAATGGAACAGTGTTTTCTTCCTCTGTATATTGGTTAAAAGATTGAAATACTTTTATCTTCTTTTAGAGAATTAAACTGAAGATGATCTGTCAAAATCAAGTGGGTCTATTCCACCTTTTGCTGCCACGCACTGGTTGATGCTAGCTCGTGTGTTTCTGTGATACCTTGTAGAGAACAGTTTTATTAATACTAATGTGAGTTTCAGTAGAATGCTGTGGATTGTCTGGACCTGCCTAGAAGAAAAAGATAATTCAAACCAATACTTCTTGAACCTTTTACTGGATGGAAAATAGACTGCTCTTTGGAGTGGAAATGCAACATTAGAATAATTTTATTTAAACTCAGGCTGTAAATCTTTGATGTGGACAACGTAACCTTGAACAATTTTACAATTTTGCTCCACATAGTTGTGAAATCAGCCTGAAAATGCGTGTTAGCTGGGGCAATGCAATAATGCAGATTTGTAGCTTATGTACTTATAACCATACAGACAGGCATAAAGCACTTCTCCCAAGTCTGGATATTTTAAAGTTTTGTGACAGCTATGAAATCCTGCTGCAGCAGGATGAATAAAGAGTTGGTTTTCTTGTAGTTTACCAAAAGGACTATGGGATAAACAGTTATCTCCACAGTTGCACTGAGTACATTAGATCTTTTCCATCTATTTTTTGAATGTGGAAGGATGGCTCTAAAGTACAAATCAGAGTTTGAATCAGATAAAAAACCTGGCAGAGATGGATAACAAAGTAAGCTGCTCCTTTATTGCTTCATGTCAAAGGTACAGTCATAGGCTAGGGGATGTGAAAATTTGCAGAGCCACGTTTGGAAATCTCAGTGCCTCTTTCTGCTGCGCTCTCATGAGCTGTGGGGCTTTAGTCCAAATGGTATGTCTGTCAGCTGCACAGAGGCTCACTTGAATTGCAGCCTCACAAAAGGTTCAAGTTTGTTCAAAGAAGATATATACTCTGCAGACACCAGAATGCTGTGTATTTGTCACATAAGAGTGAGTTAAAGTAGCTAAAACAACCAAGGTGAAAATACAAAGCAGCCTGCAGAATTTTTAACAACCTGTTACAATTTCAGAAATAATTGTTATTTACCACTGAATTCTTAGAAATGTGGAGTTTTATTCTTAAACAAAGAAATCAAAGTGTAGAAAACATTATATTCTCTGTTAAATTCTACAGATCTTACATTTAAATAGAATATAATTCTGTAGTGCAGAACCCTGTTAAATGACATTTGTTTCTTGATTCTATAAGGCTGAAAGTGTAGCTGTGTATTGCAGCTGTTATTCCTGTTAATGTTACCTACTAATGTGATTAATAAAGATTGCCATGCATCATTTTCTAACAGTGCTACAGGCAGTACTGTAAATCTTTCACTGCATAGACCTCTCAAACAAATGTTTGATAAAGGAGGGGAGGATGTTAAACATTAAATTGACTGTGCTGTACATCAAGGAAGACATTTACAGTAATTGCCATATTTGTAGTCAGTCCATGTCCACTTTGAAAGCTACAGTAGTAATTTTTCTTTTCGCTGAAAATACTTACAGTGTCAGGTAATTTCAGCTATGCTTACTATGAGCCCTGCTTGGCTTGTACAAAAGTGTGAAGGCAATAAGATTTCATTACTTTCGGAGATGTACTCCATGACAGGTTCTTTCCTTTATAAACTGTAAATAAAACAACGTGCTCAAGAATAAACCAGTTTTTGAATATGGTAAGGATCCTCCAGCATAGATCCTGAAATATACAAGAGCTGCCAATATTCAGAAAGTGATGGGTAGGAAGGTGCTTTTGATCATTAAATTGATTACCTGCATGTCTTAAATAAATTAACTTGATAAACAAAAGAAGAGGTGTCTGTACATTTCCAGCTATTGTCTTTCCCTCCACTCATGCTGCAGCTGCAAATCAACAAAAGCAAGGGCAGGAGTGCCTTTTTTTCCTGCGCTTGAAGTCTACTTTCATTCCAGCCATACACAAATGCCCAAATGTAGAAACTGACCCTGCATCTCCCAAGTACTTTATTGCAACCAAGAAGAGGCTAGCTGTTGTGGAAGTCACATTTGCTGAAAATTCATATATTAAGCAGCAGTAGTTTTATCGTGTTTTGTATTATTATAGACAGTGTGTGCAAATCTTTTTAAGTTTAGGGCAATCGAAACAGATTTTAACTTTCTATATAACTTTTAGAAGTTATATAGAATTTTTAGCCAAACCCCCCAAAATGCAAAAAATTCTTTTAACATGGCAGGCTTTAAAGTAAGTCCTTGACATGCTCAGTTTGATAGATGTAAAGAATTTAGGTGGTTTTGAAAAATGTACATATAATTGTGTCACTCAAGTATTTTAAGCAAATTTAAAAGTCAGTATAGTTCTGTCCCTGCAGATTAGAAGAAAGGATGGCAGGTTTTGGTAGCCTGGGCAAGCTGGATAGGATGTGAGATCTCAGAAATGTCAGGAGTAACATAAGGAAATGGCAAGTTTGCCTGTGCTGTGTGACCAAGCTGGCAGCGTGTCCTGTGTAGCATGATGTTGAAAAGTCTGGGTGTCACACTGTAGCCCAGGCATGGCTTAGAATCATAGAATATCCTGAGCTGGAAGGGACCCACAAGGATCGTCGAAGTCCAACTTCTGGCCCTGCACAGGACCACCAAGAATCCCACCATGTGCCTGAGAGCATTATCCAAATGCTTCTTGAACTCTGGCAGGCTTGGTGCTGTGACCATTTCTACCTCCTTAACTTATCTTCTTGTGGATGTGCTGGGGCAAAAGGAGTGCATAGCTTCAAGGGATTTTTTTTCCTCATATCTCTAAAGCCCCTGTGCAGGAAGCTTTGTGGGAAAATAAATGGCCTGAGAGTTATAATACCGATTATAAACCAGTTACTGCTCATAATAGTTCGTTTTTATAGTATGTTCTCATGGGGCTAAGGGCAGTCTTTGAAAAAGAACGATTGCAGTTCTGCTGTGTACTTGTCCAAAAGCTGTTCCTTTCTGTGAAGGTTTGTTGGGGCTTTTTTGTTGTTATTATTATTAACAATTATTATTTTTATTAAAAATATTACTGTTATTGTTAATAACAGTATAAAATTAATATTGTTGTTATTATTATTGTATTATTATTTTTGTTTGGTTTTTTTTCCAGTACTGAAGTGTGCGATCAATAATGGTCTTTCATTAGTCTTTTATTGCAGCAGATCATGCTTTACACTGTGGATCCCTGACAGTATTTTACCTTATTGCAGGAGGACTCTGCCCAGGGTCCAACGATCCCTGCCTGGAGAAGCCATGTCCAGGGGACATGCAGTGTGTGGGGTATGAAGCCAACCGGAGACCGTTCATCTGCCAGTGCCCACCAGGAAAGCTTGGCGAATGTTCAGGTGCATGTCACAGCCATAAAGGGGGATATACTTGGACAATAAAGTGCTGCCATTCTCATTTTGTAGGCAGAGGTGCCAGTGAAGTCAACAGAAAATGCACTGCTTAACCCATCTCAGCACGGGCACTTGGTGTGTCTGTTTATAAGCCCTGTAAATACTTGTCTTTATAGCTATGGGGCTGTATGTAGACTCTGATCCAGTTTCTGTTTGGAAATTCCCACTGGCTTGCTTGAATACCAGGTCAGTAAAACAGGCTGCTGAGAAAACAGGATTTCTCCTAGAGAATGTTATGCCAGATGTTTTCCTGCCATGGGCAAAGCTCTGTAATTAATTCCTCTGCTTATTATTTAGATTACCAAAATTCCAACCTTTATTAATGAAAACACTACACTATCCCAAAAAGAAAGTTTGAGGACATTTGTTAGTTCTCTGTATCTGTGTTCTTCCCTGGGATATGAAGAGCCAGGTGGATGGCCAGTGAAGTAGTGCTTTCTGTTGACTTCAGGGAATCCCAGGCTGCAGGACAGAGGATTTGTGCTGTTTGTCTGATGAAAGCACAGCAGATACTGGACTGTGGTCCTGGGCACTGGTTGCAGGGAACTCACTGTAAGGGTTTGGCTGACATCTGCCCACATGTAATTTTACACCCATAACTCAACTGCCTTATGTACAGGTGTGGTCATTTTTGACTCTCTCTGTTACCAGTGAGGGAAGACTGGTGCCTCCAGGAGTGTATAAGCTGAAATATGCTGAATACTTGGAGAAACCTCTTTGTTTTTTATGTTTAAGTATGGAGAAATAGAACTTTCCTCTGTGCCCTGAAAAATAGTTAAAAAAAGGAAATGCAGAAATACTTTGCAGTAGATGACAGCTTTTTTTCTCTCATCAAAGATGGGGTTTATTTATTTCTTCCTAGTCGTTCTCATTACCTTTACAAATTCTTCAATTATTTAACAGTTGAGGAGTTACTTCATGTATCACTAAAAGCACATGTGTCTTTTCAAAATGGTCTTGTTTCAGGCCACACTTCCCTTAGCTTTGCTGGGAATAGCTACATTAAATACCGTGTTTCTGAAAATAGCAAGAAAGAGGAATTCAAGTTGGCTCTCCGTCTGCGAACCCTGCAAAGCAATGGGATTATAATGTACACCAGAGCAAATCCCTGTATAATTCTGAAGGTAATTAAAATAACTTATCTTTTCTGCAGTTGTTTTTCTTGATTCTATATTTTCTCTTGGCTCTTGATTTGGGGAATGCTGTTCTCATTTCAGCTGTAGATTGAGAAGATGAAGTCTGATTCTAACGGGGAAAAACAATTTCAACAACAGCAGCAACAACAATAATCAGAAAAGCAGCTTGTTAGTGGTACTTTACTTGGAAAATTCCCCACTGGGTGCTGTTCATTATAAGCACATTGTGTGTGTCTGTGTGCAGGAGCCAGTCTGCACGAGATGCAAGATTTGGCCATTTATATGACTATGTAGTCAAAACGAAGCCTGCTGAAATTGCTGTTCTTCCCTTCTGTCCTGTCTGTGGTTAGAGGATATGCCCTCACTGTTAGCAATTTAATTCCAGGAACCAACTGCTTAGAACATGTCTCCTACTGAATGTGAAGATCTCGGCACTCTGTGGATTAAGATTCTTTGTTGAGAGAGTCATGGGGTCAATGGAGATTGATACCAAATCAATACTTAATTGATAAGCTCTCCATGCAGTTTTATTCTTTTTTTTGGTTTCTGTGGAATGGCAAATAAAAGCTGGATGGAAAGGGAGTACTAGGCTCATCCAAGAGCCTGCACATATAGTACTTCTGCTATAGCCTCTAAGGTACAAAATGAAAACACTGACATTTGTAACTCAGCCATGTTCTATAATTCAGCAGTGGGAGAAATGGCACAGAGCGTTTTGTGTCTGTATTTGCAATCTTTAGGGTACTTTTGGCTGAATGCATAGGTAATGTTCAAGTGGCTAGATGAGTTATTAATGGGCAACAAATAATTTTACAGCTGATAGACTGAAGTATTTCTTTCATGAGCAAGAGTACTGTCTGTCATTCACCAGGAACTGTAGGCATTATTCAGATTTGTACAAGACAATTAACCTCTGCTTTGAGATGCGTAGAAATGCAGTTTGAACTTTCAAACATATTTTTTTGTTTAAAGAAAAACCAACCAAACCTGCAGGTTGGAAGACCTTCTTTGAAGTCTTCATCATGCTTGCTCTTAGCATATGTAAGTAGGTAATTTTTGCAATTTTGTAATTTCAAAAAATACCTAGGAAAAAAACAAATGTCCCTGGTGGAAGGTGCCAGTTGAAAACAATAGGAGATGATACAGAGGTGGCCTGAATTGGAGTTAGAATGGTGATAGGAGAATTCATTTTGGTAGAGTTTTGTATATAAAGCTCTCATCATTAAGGAGCACAGCATATCCAGATCATAGACAACTGAGTGAAAATCTCCAGTTGAAGCAGGGAAATTTTGCCACCAAAATAGAAACGTTGATGCTACTACTGTTGCTACAAAAAAAAAAAAAAAAAAAAAAAAAAAGGCAAACACACAAAGAAAACCCAATAAATAAAAACCCCAAAACCAAATTAAAACAAAACAAAACCAATCCAGTAAGAGAACCCCTCATTGCAATCACCTGAATTGAGTTTTCACTTGTGAGGTAGGAATCATGTTTTCAGTCACCACTTCACATAATCACCTAATTATTTTGCTTTGAAAGATGCTGAGTTAAAAATAATACTTCAAGGAGCAGCAACAAGAGCTGTGGTTATTGTACTCCAATCTCAGTGAGCAACCTCCATGTCAAGCTGTTTTGCTTCCTAGGTCTAAGAAACAAAGAAAGAGAAAGTAGAGCTTCAGATGCGGCTGCTACCTCATGTATCCAATGAGTGAGGTCCAGGGTCGTGTATGGATGCAAAGCTTCTGCTTTCTCCTATGCATTGAGCAGGGGAGGACATAGGGAATTACCTTCTCAAAGCCTCATGCTCAGCTTTTAAGTAGGGCAGGATTCGTTGTTGCAGTGTGTATGTCCTTTTCCCGGGTCTGGCCCTGGGCTTCTGCATGCATGGGGTTTAAAGGAAGCAAAATCATTACATGCAGCATAGTTTTTTAAGAAATGGTAGCACTTCAAAGATCAGGAATTGTCAGAGTTTAGTTTGTGAAGGTCTTTTAGCCAGGAGTATCAGGCTAAGTTCTCACAAAAGTGCTCTGTGGCAGACAAATGGCATCATGCTCAAGGGATTCAACCCTATCAGGTCTCTTCAGGGATGGCAGCTGACTCATGGACTGCACTTTGGGGATCCCTGACTCAGATGTTTTCAAGTCAGTTACGCTTGGACTTTCTAAACACACTTTTTTTTCATTAGTAAACCAGAAGTAAGGTTTCCTTTTTTCCCTTTAACCAGGTACATATGGTGGGATGTAGGGAGGCGCTCAGAAATGAGGCCATTAAGCAGATTAATTAGAGGTCTATAAATGTGAAGTTGTTATCATTTGAGCATTGCTTTCAATTAAATTAAACATGAGGAGAAGCTTTCCAAATAGAGGATAAAGGAAGAAATCCTGTGTTCTTTTGAGCACTCTGGCATCAGTCCAGCAAAGCACTTAATCACTTGCTTAACTTCCTGTATTTGAAAGCAATTGGAACTATTCACATACCTTAATTTTAAGCATCTACTTAAGTATGTGCTGGATTAGCACCAGAGGGCCCAGCACCATCACTGAGCTTCAAATAAAGGCGGAGGTAGAAGAAATTTAGACCCACAGGTTATGAACTGATGGGAAGACAGGCAGAAAAAACACCTGTGCTGTTGGGGCATACAGTGGCATTGATTGTTTTGAAGCAAGTCTCTACCATTGCAGTCTGTTTAAACATTAATGCTGCAATATGCTTTTCGGTGTTTAAATGACCAGCTTAATTTTGGGAGCTCATACATTCATGATAACTCCAGAGATGGAATTATTTCATAACCGTAACACAGTGTCCTTCCTGGAGGAATAATCAATTCCACAGAGCAAACTGCTTGTCTACTACTTTGCTGCAAGCCTACCAGCTACACTGTATTGATATAATAAAATAAGGGTGTTTTTTATTCAGCTGTTTCAAATAAAGCAACTCATCCATCGATTTTGAGAGGTTGGCCTTTTTTTTTTTGCTGCACACTCTTGCTTTTAAGACAATTGGAGCAAAATGAGATGCAGGTCAATGTTGGTTTTTTTTCCTTTGGAAAGATTGCATGTCCCAAAAACAGTATCACCATTTCATTTTTACCTATGTAGCAGCCAACTGGGAAAAGTAAGATTTAACCACTTAAAGCATTACAAGGCTATTGCAGAAGAGAATTCAAATTTTTTTTTTCCTCCAAGGAATATAATGGAGATTCATCTTGTTTTGTGAAATTTTAAGGATTAAAGATAGGCAAAGAAAGACTTTCCCAGCATGCCATAAATACAACTGCTAAATGGTAAAAGGCAGGCATATGTTCTTCTGTCCACGCACTTAATGTGAAACTTTGTGTGGTTTAGTGAAGTATGTATTATACATTTTAATGCATTACTGCTGCATGGCTTATGCTGGATAGGACTGAAGCTTGGATATTATCCCAGTTGTGGCTGTAGTTGAAACAAGTAATATTTTAATTAAATACACCATTTTACACAAACGGACGTGAAATGCAATTCAGCTAACGAAATATTTCCCCAGATAGATTAGGAGGCAGCATGCTGTATCCATGGTGTTTGACTGCAGATGGACTGTGCGAGCTGGAGGTGGTCTCAGAAGAACCATTTGATCATTTTATTACCTGTGTTGATACACAAATATGGATGTTAGCCAAACATCTTAGCCAGACTAATAGTCTAATATAATTTACAGTGTGTGTTTGGCTCCATTCTGCTCACTGAATGAAATTGTTGAAATGTAGCAGATTGCATCAGCTTTTGGAGTCTTCTCTGTTCTTTTTACTTCTCTACAGGTGAGAAATCCTGTGGCATATATGCTTAAGTTTACATTAACCTCCCTGACATTGTTATAACTGAGCCTAGAAAACTCTGGGAAGTGGAAGCTTTGTGGGAATTTTCTGCCCAGCTAGGATGAAGCAGTGTCTCTCTGCTTTCATGGTGCAGAGGGTCTCTGCTGATGCCATGGGCTGCACTGGTGAGGGGTTGCACAGTTTGCATGTCTCTGCTGTGAGATGGAATAACTCAGGCTCTCTGCTGTGTTGCACTACAGAGATGAATAAAAAAAGCAATGCCACACATTCAGTGCTGGACTGACAGTCTGATGCTACCGACTCTCAACTAGACCAGCCATCATCCCACTGAGGTTAATGTCTGGGTAACTGCTGAGCCTGGACAAGAGCCTGGATATTCATTGGAGGTCCATACTTTTTGCTTGAATGTCCCTAAGTTAGCTTGAAGTTCAGCTTTTCTTGGTACCGAGGTCCAGGCTATAATCAAAAAACCCTCTCTGAGGATTGAGCAGTGACCCTGACATCTCAGTGGTTACAAGGAATCACAGGAACACCAGGGATTAATTGCTGAATGATGGTTGAATTCTCTGCTCTTAGGAGTGGGGACAGCAATTTTACCTGTTAAGTGGAAGAACCTTCTCCTCCCTGCCCGGCCAGTCTAGCTGCTAAGTAGTAAAGAGTGGAGCCCTTTGCAGCATCTACTCCTTGCCAGTTCTTCCTATTCATCCTACTCCTCCTGGAGGTCCATAGGGGGATGAATATTTCCTCCCAGCCCCTCTACAGCAGGACTGTGACCATCTGATTAATGAAAGTACTTTCATGGTCCCATTGCTAGGGGTATCTGGGCATGTCACACAGTCTTTAATGCATGTATCCATAAAGCAGTGGTGTGAGGTAGGGAAATGACGTTACCCTTCTTTTACTGCTGGAGACCTGAAACTAATGGCTTGCTTGAGATCTCAGAGGAAGAATGTTGCAGGGTGTGGATTCCCATGCAGATCTGTCATGTCTTAGGCTAGTACTGTAAGCATCAGACCATCCTTTCCATCTTTCACTCTAGGTAGAGGTTACTCGTGTTTCTTCAATAACAGGAAGGAAACTTAACCCTTCAGACAATATATATTTACTGTGTATGTCAGATCATCTGCTGGTAAAAAGAAATAAAAGTGGATGAGAAAGATGTATAAAACATATTTTAATGGCAAATCTTTTAGATCATAGTTTCCTGTATACAAATGGTGTAATATTTATCCCAGGTGCTCAAATGTGGTGTTGTATTTATAAAGATAATTGGAAAAACATGTTCTGTGAGTAAGAGTAATAGACATGCAGGCCGTAGGTCCTTCAGGGCATAAGTAGTCATAGGGGAGGTATATGTATATTATACACAATCAGTAGAAGAGTTTCCATAGGAAAAAGCCTTTTGAGTAAGCAGCGAGTTATCTGCTTATACAATGATGGCTGTTTTTCAAAGTGTAATATGTTGGCATGCATTTTTCTGTTTGATTTGTATTCCTGGTGAGACAGACCACACTTTCTGAGCAGCACCTTCAGGGTTTTTGGACTATTTTGTTGCACATGGGGGAAAGAAACTATTGCTCCATCTCTGGAGAGAAAAAATTCTCTGCTTATCAGGGCATCTTGTTTACCAGGATTCCTTCTGAGAGTATGCTTTAACAGACCCAATTTCAATCTGCAGAAACTGTTTACGGCTGAGTTTTGATTCCTGTAAGAAAATGTTTTTTAGTGAAAAATGATCCAGATTCATTATTCTATACATCCATTAGCCTTATTTGATTGAGCTGTGGGAGTACCAAGCAACATCCATCCCTTAAGCATGTATTTGCAGTCATAGATCTGATTTCTTCTCAGTTTCATTACAGCCTACAGATCAGGGACTTCAGAACAGCCAGTTGTTCATAGCAGGGGCTAATTCTAGCTCCTTCCCTTGGCTCCTTCTACATGTGTATTCATTCCTCTACAGCCCTTCATACCATGCAGACTAAGTGGGCAGATGGAATCTACAGGGAGCTTGCCCCATGCTTAGCACCTCTGTGTCCTCACTGCCAAGCAATTGCCGAGCAGAGGAGGGGTGTGGTTTATACCCTGATTGCCCAGTGTGTCTTGGCTTGAGGTCCAGTTCAGATTCAGCCAGTCAAGAAACCAAGCATTTGCAAAGGAGGAGGAAATCCAGGGATCTACCCATCTCAAGATTTTACTCTTAGCTTTTCTCCAGGTAGTTTTGTCAGCCTCCAAGGACATAAAATGCTGATAATGACACAACAGCACAGTCTGCTCCTGTAGATTAAGAGTTTCCCATTTACCTTCAAGCCACATCAGGGAGCCTGGCTGAGAAAGAGTTTGAGCACGCAGTCACATGCCAAGGGAGGTCTCCAGCTAACAAGACTATTCATGCTAGAAATGGCCAAAAATGGCCAAAGGCAGATGGACGCACTGCAGCGTCCTCACATCTGCAT
>NW_008238359.1:8287103-8381362 GCF_000691975.1 Corvus brachyrhynchos
ATGCGGGTGCTGCAGGCCACAAAAGCTCTGGGGGGCTCTTGCATTGACAGCTGTGGCAACTCTGCTCTCACTGGGGGGAGCAGTCAGACTCTGTAACAGATACACCAGTGAGAGGACAATGTGAGCTGCCTGGATGGATGAAAAATGACACAGCATCTGAACTTTTCAGGGGGATAAATAATGTGACAGAACTGTCTTGAAATGGGATTTGCAGAAATAAATACTTCCTAGAGCTTCCTAGAGCATGACATAAAGGTAAAATACTTGCAAGAGCTTTCAGAGAACTTGAATCCAATTAATGTGTCATAAGAAGTTATTTCCAACCTTGTCAGCCGTTTTAAACTTATTTGCCATCTGTTAGAGAAACCTAAAATCTTTGGGTAAAACGCTAATGAGGAAAGCAGCGCTTCCTACCTATTCCCTCACTTTGCCTGCACCGGCAGAGTAGCACAGATTTTCCCTTTGTGAGGACTTGGGATGGGTGAGGGACAGGAGGGAGAGTGAGAAATCCCCTACAAACTCTCTAAGTCCATGAGCTCAGCATAAATACAAGGAAAGAAAGGAAAGTAAGACCCATCTTATGTCATCTATGAGGTATACACAGAGCAGGTTGTGTAGCATCTTTGGGAAATAACTGACTTTTGGTCAACCAGTATCTTACTGTTGTAATTAGAGAAGCTGAACTTAGGATGTTTAGGGACAACTCCACACCTCATTGAGATGCTCTTAAAGGTTACAGAAGCGCAGGATGTTTGCATAAGCAGAGTACCTAACATCACCAGCTGAAAGCGTGACCATTGACTTCGCCACAAGCCTCTCAAACACTGAGAGGTGATCCTGTGCCCTGACTGTCCTTTTGGTGACGTCAACCACTGGGAGCAGAATCAAAGCTCTTGGACTTGCTGAGAAAGACACAGCTGTTCAACAGCAGAATAAGGGTCCTCAAGTCCATATCCTGTTCAATAAAACATATAATTATCCCAGGTTTTGCCTGTGTTCTGCACCCATACAATTTTCTATATTTTCAGTTTTCCTGCAGTAGTTGGCTTTGGGCAAATTCAAAGTAAGCTGATATTTTCCACTTTATATTTTTTTTGCTGATGATAAAGGCACAGTTTTTTGCTATTTTAGTGTCACGTGGGAGAGCAGCTTTAACAGTGTGCAGAGACTGTCTAGAAGTTCTCTGTGCTTCCAGATTCTCTGCGAGAGCATATTCTGAGACAGCTAAGTGCCTGAAGCGGTTTGATTTCTGTTTTCCTCCTGCAGATTGTCGATGGCAAACTCTGGTTCCAGTTGGATTGCGGAAGTGGCCCAGGAATCCTGGGAATTTCTGGCAGGGCCGTTAATGATGGAAGCCGGCATTCGGTCTTCCTGGAGCTGAACCCCAATTTCACGTTGTCCCTGGACGACAGCTACGTGGAACGCCGCAAGGCCCCCCTCTACTTCCAGACGCTCAGCACAGACAGCTCTGTCTACTTCGGCGCCCAGGTCCAAGTGGATAACGTCCGCAGCCTGACTGACAAGAGGACAACGCAGGTCCTGAGCGGCTTCCAGGGCTGCCTGGACTCAGTAGTCCTAAATAACAATGAGCTGCCACTCCAGAACAAGCGCAGCAGCTTCGCAGAAGTGGTTGGCCTGACGGAATTGAAACTTGGCTGCGTCCTTTATCCCGATGCCTGTGAGAGACATCCCTGCCAGAACGGCGGCACCTGTACTGCCGTGCCATCTGGTGGTAAATGTTTTCATTACTTTATGGGCTTCCCCCTCCCCGTTTCCCTCTGTAATTTATTGCCAGAGATGGTTTTATGCAGCAACATGCTTGAAAAATCTCATGAACTCTATAAAACTCTGATAGGTATTGCAAATTGGGTAAAAGCTGTTTGCTCTATAAATAACAGTGAAATGGTGCCCCTTCTTATTGCATTAGTGTTCCAGGAGGAAATTGATTTATTGGCTGTTAGGATAATCCTATTTCTATAGAAACCAATAGAATTACAATTACTGTAATGTTCAGCTGGATTTTTCAGGATCCATTTACAGCATCCTTACAGCACTGAGGGCTGTACACAAAGATGGTGATTTCAAACGTCCATCACAGAGGCAACAGCGGTGTTGCCTTACTCTGTTTCCAAAGCTGTCACAAATAATTACTGAGCTGTCCACAAACACCTTCGTCCTTTTATAAGTGAGTAATTTGATTACATGTCTGCATTGAAAATAGCAGGTTGGGCCCATTATAAACCCCTCCTGAACTGTATTTTACAGCTTTCTTGGAGGCCTGAGTGCTCTAAGGTCTAAGTAATATTGTCCAAATTTTATAGAGCATTGATTTAAACTGTGCTTGTGTTGGAGTTTCCTATCCAGTGGTTATGTGGTGGTTTGTGTGATTTGATACCAGTGACTTACTGCAGTGCACAAGTTACCAGAACAGTCAGCACGTTAGCAGGAGAAAAGCAAATGGCACACATGTAAAACATTCCCGCTCAGGCAGTTCTCTCTCTGCAGTGTAGGAGTTTCCCTTCCAGTTGCCCATACTATATTAGCGTGCAGCATTGCACACCTTTTCTGGCAGAATAAAACTTCCTCTGGAAAGGAGGGTGCTCAACACCCTCAGAGCTTTCCATCCACTTACTGTCAGTGGGTTTTGGTCATGGTTCCCTAGGAAAGTTCCCGCTAAACTCTTGTTTTATGGAGCATTTAACCACTGTCCCAGAGCTTTCTGCTTTAATGTGTCCATGCAGTTCCCTTGCACCCATACTTATTATTTCTGTTTTTCATTAGTTCAAGATTGGCTCTCATATTTCCTTTCTGAGTCCCCTTCACCGTGCAGATTTTTTAAACCTAAACTTCTGATCGGTTCAAGACTGACATGTGGAGAGATTAGAGCAAAACTGTGATAAGTTTCTCAGTTGGATAGCCCCACCCTTATAAAGTAAGTCCTGACAATGTGGATTTGTCCTTGCTGGGCTGTCTCAGCTAGCATCCCCTCTGGATCTTTGGCTTTGATTCAGCCACCTCTTCTCCCATGCTATCACAAATGATGCATCAGGGATGCTGTCGGCTTTGCTGTTGATGGAAAGAGATGGGAGGACAGTTGGGAGGAATGAAGCACAGCCCTGGCAATCCAGGATGTGCTGTGGGGCATGAGGAGAAATGTTGCTGCGTGTGTGTTTGTCCTTAAGTGTCTTTATTTACCAAGAGAAGGAGAGAAAAGGAGGGCTGCACAACAAGGGCAAAAGAAAATCTTCCTGAAACAGAACGATGCTGCAACCACTGGAAGAATTGCTAAGGATGATTACTGAAATTCCGGGAAATATGGCGGTAGGATGTATAGGAACATATGTGTGATGGCTTTGATTCAGAGTCCATACTTACTAAATGGGGTTAGCCATTCGCTTCACATCCTAGGAAACATGAGAACAGCTCCTTCTATTGTGAGTCTACTTACAGTATTGCTCAGCAATCTCATGATGAGTAAATTGAAACCTTTCTAACAAAACTCTTTACAGTAATTCTTTTTTTCCCAGCTCCATGTGCATGCCAATTCAAACTGAGGGGAGACACAGGGTAGGGGAGAAGTGGCACTGAAGTTTGGACCCATCTTATTACTGGAATGGCAAATACCATTTTCATGTCAACAAAATTCTCTGCTGGAAAGCAGTCCCAGAACTGATTTAACTTGCCTGGTTCCTGCCTCGGCAAGGGGCATGTGCCCTGCAGGGATGTTTTGGCTGCCTGCCGTCAAAAAATCTGTTTGGTGTTTTTACTGTCTCAGCAGTGTGTGTAAATAAAGGATTGTTATAAAGCCATAATTCCAGTGCAGTGGGCCCTGACTGTATGTCGGTGGTTCTACAGCCCAGCCCATAAGGAGAAGGCATGGGCATTTGTGCTTCCACTAGGCAAAGCAATTCTGTTGTTAGTGTCCTCCATATGCAGAAAGGCCATGTAATTAAATTTAAAAGCACAGGAGTCCAACAGCATTGCAAATCCTAGATGCAGAGCTACAAATGGTAATGTGCATTTAAGAACCATCAAGCATTGCACTTGCTGACATAGATGTTAGCAGCTGACTTCCATTTAAAATGGAAAAAAAAAACTGTTCATTTTTTAAAGAATTTTCTTAGAATGAAAGCAGCAGTTTTTTTCTTTTTTGGTGAGGGGAAGAATGCAAAAATACACAATGCAAAGCTCCTTTTCCCAATTGCAGGGCATTCAGTAGCATCAGGATCTCCTGACTAATATTTTCTATGATATTATCATCCTTTTTAAGTTTTTGGAGAATAACATTCCTTTTCCTAAACAGAGTACTTGGCATAAGATTTGTTTTAATAAATACATCCTCTAATTTGAATTTTACAAAGCAGATTTCATATACTATTAACATCCTTTTTGTTATGGACAACCTACTGTGCTTTACAAGAAAATTAGGAGAGAGAAAAAGAAAGCTGAGATTTATAGCTAACTTAAGAAGAAAACAGTCAAGCAAAGGTTACGCAACATTATAACATGAAAGAGTTGCTGGCTACATACCAGAAGTCAAAGAGGCTGTGTCTAATTTGCATATAATTTGCATAAATTGAACATCTACGACACAAATCTCTATAACAGTGTTCCTGTTGTGAAATCTTCCTTTCAGTAGAAGTGCCTGCTGCCCTGCTTGCCATTAATAAATACCTCGATTACCTTTTTCTTCATCTTGTGGTTATGGGAATAGGGTCACATCGTGGCCTTGTGTGGGGAATTGCTAAGGCAGTGCGCTGTATGCATTAGCATATGCATCATGTATGCGTCCATGCTGCTGCTGTTATGGTTTGGATGGATGCATTCCCAGCGGCTTCGAAGCGCCTGCTGCAGGGCAAGGCTGTGCCTGGGCTGCCCAGAGCTCAGGACTGACCACAGAGGTCTTGCTCCAAAGCAGGGCTGGCACTCTTGTGTGGGGAATTGCTAAGGCAGTGCTCTGTATACATTAGCATATGCATCATGTATGCGTCCATGCTGCTGCTGTTATGGTTTGGATGGATGCATTCCCAGCGGCTTCGAAGCGCCTGCTGCAGGGCAAGGCTGTGCCTGGGCTGCCCAGAGCTCAGGACTGACCACAGAGGTCTTGCTCCAAAGCAGGGCTGGCACAGGGCTAAGCTGACCCCCGCTGGCTCTTTCTGCCTGACCTCTCTGCATATGGAGCAGGGCAGAATGGGGATGTCAGCCTGTGCAAGTGAACACAGACAGCACAGGTGAGAACTCCAAGAGTACTGAAAAGACTCTCTGCTTTCAAACTCTGGTTTCTGAGCAGCAGAAAGTGACCATGACAGGAATCTCTGCTCTCATGGCAGCAGTGGTTGCCCAGTGATGCCAGTGGTTCAAGAGGAGGGGCTGCGCATCCAGAGGCCCCATGGGGAGATCCAGTGCATGTTTAAATGGGCTGGCAGATGAGAACTCACTTGGTCTGACAGCTCAGGAGACTCGTAGCAGAAAGATACATATTCAGTTTTAGAATAATTTTACTGGAAGACAGTGGAAACCACAGCCCTGAAGTGTAGGCCACATTCTTCCAGACTTTTCAGTCCCTATCCATAAGTATGGGTCAGTAAAGCTATTTTTAAAGAAAGTTAGCATTTTGAAACCTGACAAACAGCGTGACTTTCAGAAACAGCTTGGCTCTTCAAACTGAAATTTCCCAAGAAAATTCAACCAAGTGTTTAAAGTGTGGTTAAGCTGAAAGCTGCTGAATATGAGGTCTTAAAATGGGAAATGTCACACAACCTTAATAATAGTGTAGCACTTTCCAGGGCTGCCAATAGTAAATGTATGTTTATCTGCATGAGTAACAGCATGAGCAATCTCAGCAATAGAAAGCTTTACTGTAATCACATGCAAAGACTGCACCAAGGTTTTCAACCACAGAAAGAAACCTCATGCTTGTAAAGCCTGCAATTATAAGTATAGTTACTTCCTTTTAATTTGATCAGTCCTATATACATCTGGCTTTGATTGAAGTAAATGGCTTATACAAGTAGGCGATTTTATTTGAACGTGAAGCATTTGGGCGGAAGTATCTACTGAGTCAAGGACTCAGTGGGCAGAGCATGAGGACTCAAAGTCATTGCTTTCCCCACTCTTCACTTTTTCTTCTATTCTTTTTTTTCTTTTTTCATGAACAGAGTTATAATCCAAAGGGAGGAGAAAATACAACATGGCACTTGGGTGGTGGGTTTAATACATGTTTTAAATGCTGTTGGCAGCACGGCTGGTTTTGATGGTCAGGTAGTTCATAAGAAATAAATAAGGGAAAAATTAGTGTAATAATACCATGGAACTGGCCTGGTCTTACTAATGTTCTTGATCTTGCTTTTTCACACACACAAACAACCCAACATACTGTGACGTGAGTATACCAAATGCACATCAATTAATTTTTTGAAAGCTTTTCAGAAATTTTGTTGGTGTTTAATCTTTTTTATAGCTATGATTATAGGCGTCTGGTTTTAAATTCACACTTTCAAAGCACATCCATGCCAATCCTGTCATAGAAAGCACTGGTTCAGCAAAGACTGAGGTTCATTTTCATACCAACAAGTGGCAAGAGGCAATCATCTGTTTGAAGACAGATAAGTTAAATCTGGAGTGGCAGGACTGTGTATGGCTGAAGAACACACACTTCTTGAAGGTGGCCTGGTTTGCCTATAGACCTACCAAAATACAAATGCTGGGAGAGGTCCTCTTCACCTTCAGTATTTCTCATCAGTTAGCTTGCTATGTAACACTGTGTGGTCAATGCCAAAGGCAGGGCTGTTTCTGGACGTGGAGTGTGTCAGGTCTAGCTGCACAGCAAGGAGAGAAACTACACAATGGAAAAGCCAAAGCACGTTAACAGATAAAAGCCAGCCTCTCTTGCATGGGATAAATAGAAACAGGAGCATACACATGTTCAGAAAAAAAAAAAATTGGCAGCAGTTCGGAGCATCCTCTGTAATAAAGCCAAGTAAACCTTAGGATAGACAGACATTCAGATGCTCAGGCTGGAACACTACCAGCAGAGATATTCGCTACATAACGACACCCCATCTGCTGGTGGCACCGTGCCTGCCTTGTGCCGCTGCCTCGGCTTCTTAAGTGCCAAGTAAGCATAGGTATAGGCAGGGAGCCTGTGTAGTGTCCTGGCTTACTGCATGTTGCTCTTCAGTAAGGTCTGGGATGAAAAATACCTTTTCTTCTGGATAGGGACATGCCAAGAGAGCAGTGAGAGGAGCTGTTTGAGTCTCAGTGAGAAGGTAAGATTTAATTTCATAGTTTACTCAGTACTCAGACGGGTGGAGGAGCATGAGAGAAGCCTTATAAAACAACCAGTAAGCCCAAGACAATGTGTAGACCTATGTCTACAAAATGTTTTAGGTTGTGAATGACCTTTGATGCGAATCTTCTGATCATCATCTCTCCCTGTGCTTCACTTCTCACTGTGGAGAGGTAAGGTCTCGGAGGGCAGGACCAGGCTGAGTTGGAAGACAGCTGGTCCCAAAGCCCTGAGCTGCATGCACTGAGGGTGCTGGGTCCTCAGCACCAGCTCTTTGGCTCCACAGACCCACTGATGCTGCTCTGCAGGACTTGTTAATGTAGATACAACCTAAAAAGGCTGTATTGTTGCTCATAGCTTGTTGTTGCTCTTAGGTCAGCTGTTGGTACATGCTGCTATGGCACATGCTGAGAATGTTGTGGTCCCACCCTAGAAGCATTGCAGAGGCGTTTTCCAGAGTTTCCTATCTTTTTCCACTGATTTCCTCTGAAGAAATACAGTGGTGACATCACAAAATTTGCTGCCTTGGAGAATGCAGATCAACATTTCTGGGAATGAAATATTCATTCCTCTTGGAGGAAACTCAGATGGACTGTATCATCTTAAATAGTGATGAATTTCTAAGACTTCAGTGCTTTCATTTTAAACAGGATCAAGCCCTACATTTTAAAACAGTTTTTTCATCCCTTGGTGAGAGAACAGGGCACTGAGCCTTTTCTCATGCTTGAATGTGAGAAGTTTGTTTGTTGTTCTAACCAGGAGGGAAGAAATGAATGGTACATTACCAGGATATTAAATTAAAAGCATAATAAAAATTCTTTATTAGACCCAAGATGCACTCCCTGCCAGAAGGGTTTTCTTTACAATTTACCTTTGTCCACAGCCATGTGGCTAAAGTGTGCAGTAGCAGGCAAAATTACAGCCTCTGCTGTGAGAGGTTTGGAGAAGGATTAAAGGTCTGGCTGGTCTTCTGGCTGAGCTGCTATATGCTGTCTACTGAGCCATCATATCAGCTCTTCTCTTCCCTACTCCATGAATTTTGACATATGCTTTGCTGTGTTGGAGACCTCCCGGGTGAATGCTCTACAGCTCTGAGCATGTGTGTCCTGTGTCTTTTGCCAGTGGCTTGGACTTGGCAGGTGTATGGCAGGGAATCCAACAAGAGGAAACACCAGTAATAAATATGGTAATTTAACATTGTCTTGTTTTAGTGCCTTTTTTATTTCTACGTTTGATACTTAGAATCTGTAGTGAATACTGTAGTCTTCTAACATCTGATGTGTGTTCCACCGTCATTAAATCAAATTTGGTGAAAAACATAGGCTTTCAGAAGCGGACTTTTGTTTTGGTCCTGTTCGTCCACTGCTGGACAGGGCTCTGACCCATCTGGTGCATTCAATTTCATCTTGTCTTAGGATAAAATGCATAAATCCATGTTCCTTTTATTGCTGGTGGTAAAACTGTCTTTTTAAATCAAATCAATACTTTTCAAGTTTTCTACAATGAACAAACGTAGAAATATGTTACAGAATGAGAACCTAGAACTTAGTCAGCTGAAACAAACATGAGGACATGTAAGTGGTTTAAAGGCTTTGTCCTACAAATGATTGGCACCTAAGAACTTAGTTAAAAAACAACAGAAACTTGGCTTTTAGCATCACTTTAGAGTTATGGAGGTTTATAAAATACCAGATAACACATATAATCTGTTGTTATATAAGGCAACAGAATTGATTATGAATAAAGTGGTTTATATTTGAATTGAACATTCTCCTTTCATTTAAACTCATTTGGACTGTAAAAAACATATAAAACATTACTGTAAATTTTTGGACTATAGATGTCACTGTTCAGTCATAAAAAGGGAGCCCTGAAACAGCTTTATTTATTCATGGCTGTGATTCTACCTACAGTCACAGGTTTGTAATTCTTCAGACCCAGATCTCTATAGGTCCAGAAAGCTGTTCACATTGTCTGAGTGAGATATTTTTAAGACACAAAAAGAAATAATCCCATCTTTCTGATGCTGACTAAACGTGCTTTCTGGGAAGCCCAAAAGTTGAATAATTTATCTTCTTAACTCTGTAACCTTGGAAAGATCAGTGTATCTGTCTCCCTTGTAGTAGGACAATGAAACAGCATGATATTTGAGTATCTATTTCATTTATCTTCAATTAAATAGTATTGGACTCTTAACGGAGTATGCCAGCAAGTCTGGTTCCAAGTTTATTCTGAAAAGCCTGTCCTCATGAAAGAATTCAATTAGAGTAACTGAACAAGGTGAATTGAACCGTATAGGACATAAAAGATGTGGGAGTCTAGATGCAGAATTGCTTTTTCTTTATGCCTCCACTGGGCTTTTCCGTATTGTTTCCATGAAATTCTTTTTCTTGTAACCGTGCTGGAAATTCCTGCCATGTTTGCAGAAAGAGTAACTTTTAAAACAATTGTTTGGGGTTTTTTTCCATATGTATAGATATAGGAAGTTTTTAAAAATATGTTTTAAAGGCTCACCACTGACAGATGATACTTCCACTACATCAGCTTGATTGCCAATAATTTTGATGCTGAATTGAGTTGTGCTCAACCATTTCAGCTCTAACTGCAGCTGTATTAATGGCAGGAAGGTTCCTTGTTTCAGTTGCCTAATGTACTACATTCAGTAATTATGTGAACCCCATAACTGGAGCTTGAACCTTGACTGCACATCTGTTTAGGACATTTGGATTGTGTAAGGAGCTTTTTAAAAGATCAGCCAAAGTTTTTTTACAGACATCCAGGAAAATTTGCTAGCTTGACAACTCTAACTTAGGAGTCTTCTTTTTCCAAGGATCATCTCATGGCTTTCACAGCCTACATGTTCTGTGCTCTTTTCAAGCAAAAAAGCACTCAGATTTCCATATCCAGTTCACAACATTAAGAGATGCACTGCCTCACAGGATTTCTTTGTGACCTTAAATAAGGCTTTTATTAATGGCACTATGCCATATGAAATTGCAAGGAGAGAAGGAAAAAAGAAATTTGTCATTTGAGACTTGGCAGGGTGAACTGATGTATTTAAAACCTTTTTCTTTTTTTTTTTTTTTTTTTTTTTTTTTTTTTTGATTCTGCTCCTGTGTTGGCAAAAAACAGAAATGGGACTTCAATCCCTGACAGGGTCCCCCTCCACTTGAGTGTTGTTATGTCTGATGTATTGCAGTCAGTGATTAATCAGAATTTGATAGCACACACATAATCAGCTCTGATAAGGGCTGTATTGCCCAGGTCAGCTGGTATTTTGAAGTTTATAATTTCTGCCTTGATGATGCACTTTATAAAACTGGTGTTTTATTACTGTCACATCCCCACTGTGTCGTCCTTGTAAAGGGCAGAGGTGGAAAAGCTCTCAGCTGATATATTTGTTCTCAGCGAGGCCCCAAAGGAGAATAGACTGCCGCTATCAGCAAACTTTTTCAAAAATGTTGGGAAATACATCCTTGATCTAGAATATTTCTTGTTACAAAAGATGTTCACGGATGATGTTTGTTCTTACCTGAATCATGACAATTAGGATGGTCTGGGCTGCAGCAAGTCTTCTGGTCCCTGGTTGTAGACATGAGCTCTGATTGTCTGGGCATCTCAGATAAACAAACTCTTGACTAGCATTAGTGTGGACCACATGGACAGACCAGAATGAGTGTAAGCATCCCCTTGCCCCCACAGTACAATTTACTTTTCAGTGTAAAGCAGCCAAATGGCTCCTCTTGCTTTTAGACAGACTCAGTGGTAGGAGTCTAATTTCCCTCTCTCTGTCCCTCACCTCCCAGGGTACCATTGCAATTGCCTCTCCCAGTTTACAGGAAGGAATTGTGAGTCAGAGATCACAGCCTGCTTCCCAAATCCTTGCCGGAATGGAGGCTCATGTGATCCCATCGGCAATGCTTTCATCTGCAACTGCAAAAATGGCCTGACAGGAGTAACGTAAGTGTCCCTCCCCAGGTGGGAAATGGGAGCTTTTTGGCTCAGTGATGGTGGGTTTTTTGATCAGGATTTTGTACCCAAAAGCTATGGTTCACCTCGCAAAAAAAACCCCCAACCTCAGCACTTATTCCAAGTCTAAGCTAATGACAGCTGAGAAATCCCTTTGATTTCTCAAATCTGAGTCTTTCATGCTCAGAAATGTTTTTTCTGAATTCACCCTCCTAAATTGTTGATTCAGGATGTTATCTCGATACAGTTTTCTCTGAGATATACCTGTCTAAGTGTTGCCAGCTTTTTGAGTTATCTTGTAAAACCTGTGGAAGCTGCTGTGTAATCTTTGTTTTGAAAATGGATCAATTATTTGGTCACCTTATCCCTGACATAAAAGGCTAATTTATTGCAGTCATTTTTTAAAGTCCCTACCTTGATCATATACTTGGTGTAGACATAGAAAATCATGACCTGCCCATCAACATGCTTTTTTTCTCATCTGGTTTGTCTACTGTTTGTATTTTTTCCTCTGCATTTTACTACCTCTGATTCTTTCCAATTCTCCTCTCTCTTTATGGTTCCTGTTCTTTTTTTTCCTCCACCTCTCTAATATTTGTTTATTTTATCTCCAGACCTAAATAATTTTACATAGTCAATATATCCTTCTCTTCTCTCTTCTCTTCTCTTCTCTTCTCTTCTCTTCTCTTCTCTTCTCTTCTCTTCTCTTCTCTTCCATAAATACCCTGATTTTTTTACTATCTTTTTTCTCAACTATCTTTTCCTTGAATCCTCCTCTAATACTTTGTATTGAAACCCATGGGGTAGTCCAAAAACAATATAAAAAAAATATTCTCTGTTACATTCAGTATGCCTCATTAAGGTCAGGGAACCTTTTCCTATCAGGTGATTTATTCCTTTCTTGATATCTATCAGATGTTCTAAACTCTTAATTCCCTGTTGATATTTCCATTTTATTGTCTTAAAAAAACCCATGGAATAGCTGTAGAAAAAATTAAATGCCATTAAATAATAGGAAATAATAAGATAATTTGCAGAGTACCACAAGGTGTTAACTAATGGCACCTCTTTGACAAGTTAAGGCATCATGCACAGGCTGAACTGCTTGCTAGATGTTCTCCAGATTCCAGACTCTCCTTTTCTTCTTTTAAGGTGTGAAGAAGACATCAACGAGTGTGAAAGAGAAGAATGTGAAAATGGTGGCTCCTGTGTCAACATCTTTGGTTCATTTCTGTGTAACTGCACCCCTGGCTACGTGGGTCAATACTGTGGTCTTCGCCCCGTGGTGGTTCCTAATATACAAGCTGGGCATTCCTACGTTGGCAAGGAGGAGCTGATAGGAATAGCCGTGGTCCTATTTGTCATATTTGTGCTAATCGTTCTTTTCATCATTTTTCGCAAGAAAGTTTTCAGGAAGAACTATTCCCGCAACAACATCACGCTCGTACAGGATCCGGCCACTGCGGCCCTGCTCAACAAGAGCAATGGCATTCAATTCAAGAACATCAGGAACAGTGGAGACAGCAGAAACATCTACCAAGAGGTTGGGCCTCCACAGGTGCCTGTGAGGCCAATGGCCTATACCCCGTGCTTCCAGAGTGACTCACGGAATAACCTGGACAAGATAGTGGATGGGCTTGGTGTGGAGCACCAGGAGATGACAACGTTTCATCCTGAGTCCCCCCGAATACTGACAGCCAGGAGGGGGGTGGTGGTGTGCAGTGTAGCTCCAAACTTGCCTGCTGTGTCTCCCTGTCGCTCCGACTGTGACTCCATCAGAAAGAGCACGTGGGATGCTGGGACGGAAAGTAAGTAGCACTGTGTGCTGGTCTCGTTCTTCCCTGCCATCGGTAAGGGTTGCTTTCAGGGTGCAGCAAGTACAGTGGCACAGGTACTCTTAATGCTCCAGCCTAACATATGTCAATTGTTACATTTCTCCAAGAAGTGATCTGGTTTAATTCTGAAAGTTTATGATTAAACCAGGCATACAAGACCTCTACTTCTATGCATTAAGTATGACTAAATGCATTTATTTCACTTGTTCTGAAAGCACATACGAGTAAGTGGTCTGAGCATTCTTCAAGTGATACGATGCAATCATCTTTCTATTGGAAAAAAAACAGTTTGGGGCAGAATTCTCAAATGTAAGTTCTGTTAGGTTCAGGCTGTTTGTTTCCCAAGGGAGTTAAAAATACTTAAACCTTCTGCAAGAAGAAATCCTGTTTTGCATCAGGGACAAATGAACTAATATTCTCTACTTTCAGTGTCTGTGAAGTGAAGCAGAAAATCACGTACTGCTTGATATATGGGATCACCTTTTTGGGCCATTGCATTCCCCTCTGCATTCAGTATCAGTCGTCACATAATTTTCAATCCCCACACTTACCCTATTTGTGCTGTGAATGGTTTCTCACCTGATAACACAGTACTCCCTCCATTCCTGAAGGAGTTGCTGGAGGTGCAGCAAACTTCACATCTTCTGTCATGGCAGGGAATACCAGTTTTCTGGGATAGAGTTAAGGCCCTGCATCATCTATCCTTGCAAGTCAGAACATGTCATATGTTTGCTTCACCGTATATGATTTTTTTTAAAGATGTGTTCTCTTAGGAGTTTTTCCTAATGCATCTTCCAGTACCTCTTGGAGGGGGCTTACAAGAAGACTGGAGAGGGACATTTCACAAGGGCCTGTAATGATGAATGGCCTTAAGCTGAAGAAGGGTAGGTTTAGATTAGCTATTAGGAAGAAACTCTTTACTGTGAGGGTGGTGAGGCACTGTAACAGGTTGCTCACAGAAGGGGTGGATGCCCCATCCCTGGAAGTGTTCAAGGCCAGGTTGGATGGGGCTCTGAGCAACCTGGTCTAGAGAAAGGTTCCCTGCCCATGGCAGGAAAATTGGAACCAAATGATCTTTAAGGTCCCTTCCAGCCCAAACTGTTCTATGATTCTATGATCTTCAACCCTATTGCAACACAGCTTTATCCAAAGCTGTCACATAAAACTACACAATCCAGAAACTTTCATAGACCTGTAGTTGAAAGCAATAGGAACTGAGGAATAGAGAGAGGAATCTGGCACTGCCTTTCAGGAGGTTGCACCAAGACGGGGGTCAGCCTCTTCTCCCACGCAACTGGCAAAAGGTCAAGAGGACAGCATCATGCTGTGCCAGGGGAGGTTCAGAATGGACATCAGGAAGAATTTTTGCTCTGAAAGGGTGGTTAAGCCTTGGAGCGGGCTACCCAGGGCAACAGTGAAGTCACCATCCCTGGAAGTGTTCAAGAAACAATTGGACATGACACTTAGTGCTGTGGTTTGGTTGGCATAGTGACGTTCAGTCAAAGATTGGGCTTGATGAGCTTGGAGGTCTTTTCAAACCTTACGGAGTTTCTGATTGTATGCCTGTGCCCTGATTGGCACATTTTCATCTGAGACAACACACTGGCTAGGGTCTTGTAGTGAGAAATGGAATTAATTTTTATATATTTGGGCTGTATTTCAGGGATGTGTTGTGTCTGACCTTTTAAACCCTTAAATATAGTTATGCTGATGGAAAGCATCAGCACACCAGCCCCCACACATGCTCTGTTCTGTATTCTCCTGCGTGTTTGTGCCACTGCTGGTACCAGTATGAATTTCTGCACACCATGAGGCCATACCGCAGAGACAGACCTCAGCTGTCAAGGAGTGGGAAGCAGTGCAGCTTTGTTACTGCAGCACTCACTCCATTAGCTCCATACCCTGCTGCTCAGCAGGAGCATATCAGCTCTTACAGTTTGGAGGTGTGCCATGCTGGGTAGAAATACCTACAGCTGGCAAGTAGAGAGCTGTACTTCCATGTTGGCAGCACCTGAGCTTCTTCATTTGTAATTGGCTTAGTACTTACAGTGGAGGATAACTTTTTGTGTTCCTGATTATTTTTGCTCATATAATGCATAGTTGAATGTGTTTATTCATATGTGTTTAATTACAGGAGAATTTATACCATAGGTTGCAGTTACATTTCTAAACAGTAGAGTTGTAAAGACTGAATGTCCCTGATGAAAAGCAGTGTAAATTGAAGCATAATTTATTATATGTCAGTGATGGAGCTATGAGAATCTGATCCAAGGGCCACTGATAAGAATAACAAGATGCACAGTAACTTTACTGAGCATTGAATGAGCCTTTAATGAGGCTCTCAAATTAGAAAATGAACAGTAAAGATAAATGTAACTGTAATCTCTTGTATAAGCTGTTTTATACCACATTCCTTAAGTCATCATTTTCTTTGCTGTTGAGACTGTATGTCATCTAAAAAGGCAGTATTAAATACAGATGTTTCTTCCTGGATTGCAGTGTTGTCAGCCACTTGAAAGACTTTTGGGATTCAGACACTTCAAAAGTCTAGGTGTTTTCACCGACTGCCTTCTTGACAAATAGGTCACGTCCTCTGTGTGAAGGAAATAATTTTATTCCGACTAAAATAATAGAAGGCAGGATTTAAATGTGTCCATGGTATAAATAGATAAATGTGCATACCTAGAGAGTACCATTTTGCTTTGTTTTTGCTGTCAATGAAGGTAAAGGGGTTGATGACGCTGAAGAAGTGACCTGTTTTTCAGGAAGTAATAAAGGCAGCAACTCTGAAGTACAGTCCCTCAGCTCCTTCCAGTCTGATTCCGGTGATGATAATGGTAAGAAATAATTTCATCTTTATTATGTTGGGGGAAAAGCTATTTATCTCTCTTTCTCATATTATTAAAACATCTATGTGACATCTTGAAACCCTTTAATGATGCCAAAAGTAAGAAAGTCATGGGTTTAAACCCTCACTTTGTGTTCCACTTACAAAATTATAGGAACGTAATAAAAATCTTGATGCTTGCAGCTGTTGTATCAGGACCAAGCTTTACATGGAATTAGAGGTATGATACAGCAGAGTCACATTGCCAAATGTAAGTTGACTAATAGGTCACAAGTGAAACTGTAGAATTTATATAATTTTCCGTTTTGGAAGAGCATGACTTTCCTATTTCACCAGTCAAATAAAAGGGATTTCTGTGCTATTTGCCAGTCTCAGTCATGGTCCCAACAAAATTCTGCTGGTGCTCAGCCTCAACAATGAGAGGATGAGCCTGTCCCCAGTGTCTTGGCTTTCTCCCTGGCAATCACAGCTCAGCAAACAATAGAGCACCATTAAATCCTTGTTTGGTGCATACTCAGTGCCTGCCTCTCATGTCCTGCGTCATTATCTCAGGAGGTGACATGGGCAGAGCCATACACAGCCCACAAGGAGGCCCACAAAGCCAGAGCAAACCTTTGTTCCTGTGGCCCATATATGTTGAGCGCTAGGTCTGAGAAAAGTCAAGATGTTTCTGCTGGGGAGGGATGGTGGATGTCAGGGAAGCCTTATTCAGACACACAGAAGACTAGCACAAAGAAATCATACTTGGTTTCCTCAGCCACCAGTTAATGAACTGTCTGGAGACTCAGTTCCTCAGTCATGACATGCAGCTGTTCTCTAGGAACTCTGAAATGCTGGAAAAAGCACTGATAGCAGTACACTTGCAGTTCCTTTGGCTGAAGCATTACAATTATTTTTGTCAGGCTTCTCAATGCTTTTCTGCCCCTGAACAAAAAAAAAAAAAAAAAAAACCTTTAGCCTTTTTTTAGAATAAGTATTATTTTTAGGATATGTATTTACAATATAGCTACCTTTGGGATAATTACTCAAGTGGTCCTTTCTTGTACATTGTTACTTTTTATATCTCCCAAATTCTAATTAGACATTTCAAACTCCTGATCCTGTCTCCATTGAAATCAGTGACACAGTACCCACAGAAGCTGGATTGGACCTTCTGTGCCCACTCATTTTTTGTGAAAGCTGCATTTAAAATACGGCCTTTAGAGGTAACATTTCTAGTTTGGGGTTCAAACAAATCCCTGTCTTCAGGGAGAAGGAGGGAAGAAACTTAAATCTTCTGAGTCATTTGCAGAGATCGATGCAAGACCATGTACTCTGGTTTGCAGCAGGGAAGGTTTGCAGTGAAAGAGCCTAAAAGGCAAAGTCAGGCATAAGTAAGTATATGCGTACATGCCTGTCTTAAGGGCTAATGGATATGCCTCCTGAAGCCATAAATCCTTGCTCTTCTTGTCGTTTTAATTCTTTATACTTCACATACCTGCGAAGGTTTGAAGGTTGTCAGTGAAACCACAAGAAATGCAGTTCAGCATCCATGCTCTTTGGGGGAGATAGTACAGTGGCTCCTTCTTCAAACCCCTTCCTCCAAAGCCAAGAGCAATGCTGCTGGGTTCTCAAAAGGCTAGCAGAGGGGACAGGCTTGTGTCACACAGATGTACAAATGGCTGTGCTGACACTGACTTGTGAAGCTGGGTAGCAGCGTCTGACTGGGGAAACCTATCTTGCAGCAGTGGAGCACTGGGATGAATCCCGTTGAAGGTGCAGACAGCCCCATCCTCTTCAGTTTGTGTCAGGCAGGCAGCCTCCACTCACCCTCTCCAGGGCTCTTGGACCCTTCTTTTGCTGGGTCAATAGGGCTTGTCTGACCATGGAAACTCACATGGGGGAAGTTTTTGAAGCTACATTTTTTTTCCCCCACCTTATTTCTCCTTCACTAAAATTGCTCAGCCCCCCACTAGTCTTACTATGAGTAGTTAGCAGTAATTTTTGTTGTCCAAAAGCAAAAATCTGAGCAATGCTGTATTTGAACATTGACTTGCACTCAGCTGTACAGGGTGGGGTTCCCTCCTTTCTGTGAATGTTCTCTGCACAGCTCCCACCAGAGCCAGCCCTTAGTTGCAAGGAAAACTGTGCTGGCCCTGGTTTTTGACCTTCTGTTTTTCACTCTCAGTTTTTGTCCTCCAAGAGTTTCCAGCTGCCCTCCATCTTTTTTCCCAGCCATGCAGCACTAATTGCATGGAGTCCCTTATTTTTCTATAATGTTTATTATGCATTAGCCGGTACAAGTCTGCTTTGTGTAGTTACCAATGCTGTTAGTGGCATTAATATGCTGATCGTAGACACAGAACATGGGTCCTTTGGTTTATCAAGGCTCTTTTTGCTAAGCCCTCACAAAAACTGAGGAAATTGGATGATATCCCTGTTCCCATGCCCAAAATTTAGCAAAGATGTGAAAATATTCAACATATGTCTGCACTGTTAACACATTTCTTGTGACCTCTCAGTCTGTTGGCTGTGTGAAACAAAAAAAGTATGTTTTGCCCCACATTTCTGGTCCCCTTCTCAGCCTGCTCCAAAGCAAATGGTTTTCTCATAACTAAAGACAAAGGAAGAGGGACGAATCCAATGCCAACTCATCCAGAGCTTTCCCTTTGGTTGTGGTGGGTTTTACTTCACGTCCTCAGAGGCAGGGGTGTTAGGTGGTGCAAAATGCAGATCATCTAGAGGACCACACCTTATAGGCCTCTACATTAAACAACTGCACAGTCTGTATTAATTATTTTAAGGGAAAAGTATGTTTTCGTAGAACATCTGCAGAGAGCACACAAAGCATTTGTGAAACTCTTCTGTCAAACACAGGTCAAAATTTGAACCACAGCTACGTGGATGTGCCCTCCTAATTATAGCTGTGCTGCTTAACCTCCCTGAGGTATTACATGGCATAGCACAGACAGTAAATAAGTAAAACATTCCTCTTAGGAAATAGATTGAGCTTAACACCGTTTCTGATGGTGTGATGGTCTAAAAGATAATGATCCTTGGAGCACATGGCACCATCTCTGGAGACCTCTAAGCAAGAATGAATTAGAAATTAGTGTCAGGTAGACAAGATACTGCTTTGGTTAATTGAATCAGCTGACCAGTCTGCTTGAATTTATGAGGTGATACACATCATCCCATGTGCCTTTCTGGAAATGCTGGTTTGGAATTTATCACCACTCCGAAGATATATGGGATTATCTGAAATGAAATGTCCTGCAACCCACTGCATAAATCATGCATTGGTCAGCAGTCTTTTTTTTTTTTTTTCAATGTCAGTTCTGTCTTTAGAGAGAATTTATTGTGGTAACATACGATGTGTGTTTTAAATACTAACCTGAAGCTGTCCTTCCCCTCCCTTTATTTTCTGCTTTCCCTCCCCTGCAAGCTTCCATAGTGACTGTCATACAGCTTGTCAACAATGTAGTTGACACTATAGAAAATGAAGGTATTTAAATTTTTTCTTTCTTGTTATACAACAATGCTTCCTATTTTCATTGTGAAACATTCCAGCAGAGCCTCACTAATCTACACTGACCAGCAATCCTGTGGCAGGGATTGGGTTTTGCAGATCATCATGTTCACCAACAAACATGAAAATGCCAGAGGACTGTACCACAAAATATCTGTGTGAAACTGGAGGTGGTAGAAAAGGTGTCAAGCCTTCATCCTCTTCTGTTCAAGTCAATATTTCTGCTTGTTTATTCTCATTGTCTTCAGAGAAAATAATAGACTGATAAAATGGAGCCATATCATTGAGATCATCCTGGCTGCAGAGACTGGGACACAGAAGGTGACACAGGAAGTCTGTAAAGTATCTCATGCTGCAGCAGAACTGGGTTATGTACTCCAGTGGTATCACATGGAGGTGCTTGGCTGGTGGCTGGTTTCCCCCAGGTACCCCTGCCAAACAGCAGATGTGTGGGCACAGCTCCATGGATGCTGTGACTCTCCCGTGGGGTTGATGTGCCCATGGAATAGAGCATGGCAATGTGCTCCAAGGAGCCAACACTCACCTCTTCCACTGACCTCCTGGGTAACCTCAGGCATATCATGTTATAAGTGAACCTGTAACGCGGGGATATCACAATTTTCTTTTTTCCATAAAGCACTGAGGAAATGTCGTGTTATCATAGATAAACATTACTTCTATTTATTTTACAGTATTTTTCCTACCCTTGGGCAAATGTCAACTCAGCGTCAACTCAGGTTATCCACAAGTCAGAAATTTCCTCTGCCCTTAGCAAACTTGAGACAGAATTTGAGTACTTCAGTTAATCTAGTCTGCATAATGCTTAAAGATGATTAAGTAAATTATTTTTGTGAAACTACTGATTTTTTTCTTGAGCCAGTGTCACAGTAATTTTGAAAAACACTTTAACTCCTAGCTAGTGATACGTCTTCAGTATTTGTCCATAGCACATTTATTGATTTCCTGAAGTGTAAGAGTGCCATTCTTCTCACTATCAAAAAAAAATTAGCTAGCCAAGGTTAATTCAATAGAAAGTCGCACTCAAAAAAAAAAAAAACAAAACCTTGAAAAGAAACCACAGGCACTGTAAATGACCTTGCCTTCCTAAGGGAAAGCTTAAGCAAACACACTGGGTTGTTATCATCCTTTACAGGTCAGAAAAAGCCTGTCTGGCAGCAGTTTCAAGAGCCTGTCACTGAAAATACTTTGCCCAATTCCCAGTTCCTTATATGAGACTTAGGATTCTTGCGTGCTCTGCAGCAGAGCTGATGGAAGTGGTGAATAATTAGCCACAATGGAGGTCTGGGCAGAATCACTGCCGCAGACTCACGGGAGGATGGGGCTCCTGCCCCAGGGACCTGCCTGGGGTTGTGCAAGTCAGCAAATTAGTGAGGTTCTCCTGAATCCTGATCCACACAACTCAGAGGAACCTGACTCATCTCGGGTGCAATGCTATCACGCTGACCCAAACACAGCAAAATCTACCATACAAAGAGAGAAGTGCAGAAGAGAGGTTAGGGCCGGTTCAGACACTGCTGCTAAACCTGCAGTAGCCCCAGCCCTCCTCGCTCCAGGATGGCAGAGCAGGTGGAGAGCTCCTGCCTGGCTACTGAGCTAAGGAAGAAATCACCATCACCACGTGCACCATGTGGTGATGAGCAAGGGCAAGTGTGGTCTTAGTAGGTGAAGGGCTGGAGAAGTCGTCTCTGCCCTCACCTGTGTCTGAGCCGCAGAGGTTATGAGCTGTGATGCCATAAAGGTGTCTTTCTGCTGCCAGACCTCCTCCAGCAATGTCATCCAGAGACTTTGCCTGATGACTTCTTGCATGAAGCCCAATAACATGCGGCTGAACAAGAGCATCTCCATCTAGAAAACGCTGCAGCTTATTCCCCGCTCTTGTCTCACATAAAACCTCTTTCCTTGCTCTCTCCCCCACCCCTGCACCCTCTCCATACTGGAATGCCTCCCTCCCCACCGGCTAGCATGGCAGTGCAGGTGGGAGGTGGGTATGGGGTTGCGGAGCATTGTAGCTGATAGCCCCATTAAATGGCTTTGTATTCTATTCTATTCAGGTTCTTATACCGTGCCCATCACCATGGTATCTGAGCCCAGGTGGGCCCAGATTTGTTTGAACCGGCCCTGAGAATGGTAGATTCTTATTTTTCTGTTTCAAAGTGAACAAGTGAGAGAAAAATGTACTTTGCAATTATAAACCATATAGATGGTGGATGGCCTTTTTCTGTGTTAAGAATTACAGCTCTAATGTAATTCCGTATCTGTTCAGTGAGGGTAAATAATTAAGATATGATAGAAAAGGAAAATAATACACGACATAAACATTTCTTTATGTATGTCTGCATTTGACAGGCAAGCTTATCTTGTATGTTAAAATAAAGAACAATTAAAAATCCTACTGACACCGAGACAGCTGTACTTTAGAAATATGCATGCAGTTTTGTATTTTGTAATACAATGCTGGTGACAAGCTCCAAGTTACCAGTTTTTGCTTTTCACTTTGTGTCTGACAGTGTCTGTAATGGATCAAGGACAGAACTACAACAGAGGTGATTTTTCTGGGACACCTTCTGCCTGTCGGACTGGGCCGGGGTGGGCAGAGCAGTGACTTGATCTATTTGGGTTTTTTTCTTTAACTGCATCACATGTACTCTTTTGTTTGAATTCTGTCGGGTTCAAAAGCTGCATGAGAATGGTCAGCCACTTTTTTTGTTTCAAAATTCAGTTTTCACTCGATCAGATTATTTGCTTGCACACTTTCTTTCTTGAAGTCATTAGAGGTGGGAGATGAGATGAGATGCCATAAGCATGCTGACTGCATTTAAATATTTTTTTCAAATAACTATGAAATGCAGTAATTGAGACATTTTGATTTCTTAGACTCATAGTTTCTAATATAACCCAGTAGTATCTTAAAAAGCAAAATTTCTGAGAGTGGCAGTGTTTTGTTTCTTTGCTTGTTTGCATTAGCATCATCATGCAATTTATTGTCCTCCTCTACCCCTCTGGTCAGAGCATGGCTGACCTGTGTCTGTGGCCTGTGGCGCATGCTGTGATTTGAATGTGCTGTGAGGACTCGGGCGAGTGCATGCAGGACACCCTGCTCTCCTCCGTGGTCTCATCCTAACAGAGCACTGTGGTTCTCTTCCCTGCTGCAGCGTATCATTGGGATACCTCTGACTGGATGCCAAGTGCCCGCTTGTCCGACATCGAGGAGGTGCCCAATTTTGAGACGACAGATGGAGGCTCGGCTCATCACGGCAGTGCCAGAGAACTGGAAACAGATTACTACCTTGGTGGCTACGACATTGACAGCGACTACCCTCCCCCTCACGAAGAGGAGTTTTTGAGCCAGGACCAGTTACCACCTCCTCTTCCAGAGGATTACCCAGACCAGTATGAAACCCTCCCTCCCTCGCAGCCAGTCTCAATGGCAAGTACTCTCAGCCCTGACTGCAGGAGACGGCCGCACTTCCACCCAAGCCAATACCTCCCTCCTCACCAGTTCCCCAATGAGACGGACGCCACAGGATCTCAAACTGGGAACGAATTTAGTACTTTTGCTGTTGGCCCAAGCCAGAACACAGAAAATGTTAGTGCAGGTAAGATGCCCTTATCCTTGCACAACTCTCTAGATGCCTCCTCCTCTGACGTCTCAGCCGGCTGCGGCTTTGATGACTCCGAAGTAGCCATGAGTGACTTTGAAAGCGTGGAGGAACTCAACCTAGAAAATGTTCACATTCCATTTGTGGAGACCCAGCATCAGACACAAGTGTAAAGGAAGCTCCTCTCTTCTTCCTCTTCCTCTTCTTTTTTTAATTTTGTCATCTGGTCCAATTAATAGTATAAATATTGAGAAGAAATTTTGCTGAAGGTGTATCTATATATATTGGGCAAAGAAAAGTACAGTATAACCCATTATTAACTTGTTCAGAAATGATACTGTATGTGCAGACACGAAGAGACCAATTGTGTTAAGTATTATACATCACAAAATTGTTACAGACAATCTGGAGAGTGTGTACCTTCTATTTATTACCAAGAGTAAAACTCAGCTTTTGAGGCGGGGGGAAAAATAACTGCTAAATAATTTCTTTCTCTCTCACAAAGTCGGGTTGTTTTGGGGGTTTTTTTGGCATTCTGTTATTAAAAGTGTTACAGTGTTATGATCTCCCCACAGTATTAAGGAACTGGTATGGATCATTCTAGGATGCACTGTTGCATGAAATTTTATGTCAGCAAAGAGTGAAAGCAATTGATTGCAGGGGCTGCTGCATGCAACACATCAGATGGCTAAAAAAAGCAACATTTACAAATAGACCTATCAAAGACAAGTGATCAGTTACTTGTCCATAAATATTTATCTATACTTTGTTTATTACATAGCATTTCATTCTACTTTGTGCAGAGCAAGACACATACATGCAGTTTATATTTGCTCCAAATTGGCTTACTTTGGTTGTCATTTTTAAAGCCTGATGTCAGGTGCATGTGCATAGCTTCACCCATGAGGTCTTCCCAAAATGTCAGAGTTTGGCTCAGGAGTGGCCTGGTGTTGCCCCACTGGTGTATGCACACCCTCATTTGACATGTATGCAACGTGAACATGGATCTGAAAACATGGGGTAACCGACACAACTGATCGATTTTTGGAAATTTCTTGCTTGGGTAATCAGCTCTTTAACAGCAGTCCTCATGCTGCAGTTACTGCAGTAAAATTAGCTGCAATTAAGTTACATATGAGGCTGCTGTAACCTCATGTCGTTAGTATAACATCTTTTGGCAAATGTCCATCCCTGGAGTTCACGGGTTGAGTTCTCAGGTTCTGTAGACTGACTCAGTCAGTGGAGCTGCATGCATGGACTGTGGCCAAAGGTCTGTCCCTAGATTTTCCACTGGGTGCATCATTTTGTAGGATTTGAGGACATCCAAAGGTAGTTTGCCGACTTCAGAATATTGTTGTGGTATGAAGAAAACCACGGCATCTGTATGTTTTTATGCTTCCCTCAGCCTGATTGGAGTAAATGGCCATTGACACTGATTTGGCCTGAGCAGTCAAGTGCAATCTGGAAATATGGGGTTTTCACTCAATGTATTAAAGCAGAATATACACACCTGTTTCTCAGTGCTCTGAAGATGTTTTTACCACTGCATTTTACAGTGTCTTTGTAACTTACCAGTGAATGTGAGTCTACACGCCTGCATTACTGCTGGGTTGTCATCCATTCCTTCCATGGCATAATTCTGTCATTCTGAGAAGCTATTGAATACCTAAATCGTTGTGATACATGAACAGATTCATTAGCAGGTTTTCTGTGCTGCTTTCCACATCCTGTCCCTTGGTCAATCACCTTAACTGGATAGTTTCAGCAGTTGTATGCCAGGGCATGTTCTTGACTGACATAAGTTTCACACAAAATTAAATTGTGGGCCATTTCTTGACATACAGAAAGGGTTTATTCAGAAATTTTCCCCAACACAAGGAAATTATTAATAGAATGTAATTTAAATAACTGCAGTTTGTAACACTTTTAATAAAACAGGATTTCTAGAATTCTTGGAGTAGGTACAGTGTGTTGCTGCTCCCCTCCAATAGCTCATATAGCTGTGAAAGATAGGTGTGGATATTTTCTTTGGGATGATACAGCAATTCTTCATTAGAAAACAGCTCATTATGCAGATGTATGAATAAAATGAGTGAACTTCTAGAAAGAATGTACTGCACATACAAATATTATCAAGTACTTGTCTGCAAATAGGTCCTGTCCATTGAATTTATGAATGTCACTTGGTCTTCTCTAAGTAAACATGCTTCTGTAACAGTGATATATTCTGAATGTGCTCATGGTGCGTTTCAAACCCTTTCCCCTGATATTACTCCTGTGTTTTTAAGAAGAAAAAAATATGGAAATTTGTATTGTGATTGCAAGGAACTGAGGGATTTGCCAGAAGGCCATAAAATGGTTTGGCAAGCCTAGAGTTACGGAAAGAAGATAACTCATATTGTTCATGAAGTCTATGTTACAGGAAAGGAAATGCAATTAGATTGATGTCTCTTCAAGAGTTAGGAGCATCAGAGTTGGCAAAGCAATTCTGCAAATTTAACCGCACTTTTAAAGCTTGTATGACCTTCTGAGAATGTGATGCTCTCTTAGCATTGGGCTGCAGTTTACATGAGGTTTGCTCCTACTCAGTTTTGGTTTGAGACATTTTTATCCATTGTGCAATTAATTCTGTTTGAGCCCCCAGCTAGTTATTAGGTGTACTTGTCACCTGTCTTCAGTAGTGAAAGTTCTTGCTTTAGCCTGGGACACCAATATCAAACCTTTACTGGGACATATCAAAAGTGTCACAAGGGACAGCATGATGGGAGCCTAGTGATTGCCATACAAAAAAAAAAAATCAATGTTTCTTACCAAGCTTGTTGCCTCAGTAATATATTGTTGGTAGTGAGTTTTACTAGTAAAATATGCATAAATACAATGTATAGTACTTTTTCTGTTTGATGTTGTTGCCATTTCATTTCACGGAACACCTACTTATTAAAGTGCTGTTGGGAAGGTGCCAAGGATCACCCGTTCAGCCTTCTCTGTCCTGTTCATGATTTCTATACCTCAATATCTCCTCCCCTCCAAATCCATCTTCAGATTCCCCTCTGTGAATATTGGTACTTCTGTGGCCTTTCTGGTTTTGTTCAGGCTCTTTTTGATAATTATAAGACCCAAATGCAGATCTAAAGGTGAAATACCTCTTAGGGAGTGATTCTCATGTTATCATCTCTTGTTAAACCAAGCCATTTTATTTTCCTTTTAATTACTACTCCACACAAACAAGTCACAAGCTTCTAATCTGGAACATAAGAACACATTCATAACATAATGTAAGAGTTACTGTTCATATTAGTACTTCCAATATATATTTCCTTTTTCTGCCATATGATGATTTTTGTATCACTGCTGCTGTCATTCCCAGGTCCCTGGTTCTTCAAGAGCTACCCCTCACATCTCTGCTTATCCTGTGTGTTTGTATTTCAAACTATATCCCTGCAGATGGCTCCACTGCACGGTGTTTTCTCTCAGAATCATCTGTAGCAGATGATCTCATAGGCTTAATGAAGTCCTTTTGAGTATCACTGGCTTATAACTTAGGATCAAGAAAGTTTTTGCTTTTTGGAAAGAAGCAGCAAAAGAAAAAGCAACTTGTTAAAATACAAATACACATTTATATCAGAAATCACAAACTTTGCCGGGAGTGTATGAGACTAAGTAAAAGGGTGCTTGTTCTCTGCATTTTAATCAAGTTGAGAATGCCATGCACAGTGCCAGCCTTTTTAATAACTCTGGCAATGGAAAGAGCCTTACTGTGACTACAACATGATTTTTGCTGCCAATACCACATTAAGTGGCCTTGTGCAAAAGAAAAAATTAGGCTTACGTACCTTTCTTAAGTATGTTAATTATTTTGCCTTTGTATTATAAACATTAAAAAAAAAAAAAAAAAAAGGCCAACCCCCCCCCCCACAAAACTATAGATACTGGATGTAGTTGCTGTCCTTGACCAGTATCTTAAAGCAGAGTAAAGGGCTAAATGTGACACCGTGGAGCTGCAGAAACGTTTCCTTCCCATGGGACAAAATGGACAACCCCACTAGAAGACCACCATAAAGTTGCCTTCCTCTTGGACCCTCCTATAGGATACAGCATATGAAGGCAACCAGAAGGACTTTGGAACACAGAGATTCACTACAGAATTGTGATTTCCTGTCAATCAAGCTCTTTTCCTTAAGCTCAGTGATGTCTTTGATCCTGAACTATGCCATGGGTTTCTTTAACCTATAGTTCCAGTAAACAGCTGGAAGGAGTCAAAGGCTTTTCACTGCCACTGTTTTCCTGAATCTGAAAGTTGTGTGCTCCATCTGTCAAGCAGGCTCTCCCCCTCTGCATGTCCCACTAAGAATGTAAATTTTGGTCTTTGGAATTTTTTCTCATGTTTTATAAATTCTCTGGTGTAGTCTGAAGTAGTGAGAGCCTTGATGTATCAGTACCCTCTAGTCAGAAACTCAGTGCAGCTGCAGCGCAGTGAATACAAGCATATCACGAAATGCTGATCAATGGGGAGGCAGCAGCCTGTTGTCTCTGTGATCCAGGCAGCAGAGAATTTTGAGAATATGACATAAAAGTTGTTCCGCTTGTCTCCAATAAATTCCATCATAAAGAAAAATGTGGGCTGGACAGGACAAATGGCTAAGAACCCACTTTACTCCTCATCTAGCTCCTGCTTGAAAAAGCTAAATGGATGCTATAGTAAGTATATCCTTACAGTGAATAGTAACTGCATTAATGGGAGTTTTAGGTGCCCTGGACCAGTTCTGCTAAGCTTCATTTGAAAAGGAAACATCCTAATAATGGAGGAGGCCAGCTCTTCAGAGCCAGTATGAAAGTACATCTGTGCTTTGTAGATAATGTTTGGAGCTATTCACTCAGTAATAATGGGCATTTCATTGGTTTCCAACAAGAGAATTACATCTTCAGCTTCATTCCCCGACGGTTTACCATCATTTACCATGCGGTAAAAACTGTGCTTTTTGCCTGTTTGCATCTCTGTTCCTCTCAATACACCAAACTGTGATTTGAGCCTTAGAAATTTAGGCCACTGCCCATTACCCATGGTTTTTAGCCTGTGTTTCATGGCATTTAACATCTCCATTATCAGAAGGACCATTCAGTTAGTAAATTAGCTGCATCACCCAAGGGATGGGCGGATGGGGAGGAAATGAAACTAAATTCATTTCGTTATGTAATAATGAAAAGCAATAATTGCAAATATGTCGTATTACACAAAGGCCATAAGGAATCTTTACCAGTGTTAAGAGTGCACTTGAACTGTATTATGGAAAGAGATTGGAGCCCTCAGAACTGTAGCATTCTTTTGTCATAGGAATACCTGAAACGCTATTAATCAGCAATGCAATGAGCCCATACTGCCGCTTTTCAGGAGATGACAAAGATGTTTAGGAGTGAAAGCAGTTCTCTTTAAAGCACTGTATTGGAAAAGATTGTCTTGTAAATTTTACCTGTCTCAAGCAGGCTGGTTTGTAAAAGATGTATGTTTTGGTGTTTAAAAAGAAGTTTATAAAATAATGTATATAATGGTTTCAAATTACCAGGCTTTTGTAGATATTTGATGCCAATCAGGTTGCTTTAATTTCTTTTGTTTATTTGTTTGTTTGTTTGATATAATTCTGAAGAGTCATCAAAGTTGGTTTAAACTTCTAAGATAACAGAAAAAAAACCAAAAACATTTTAGATCTGAAAACTTTTTAATCATTTCAAAATGTACTGTAACTTTCTTTTGGGTTCAGCTCTTTTTGTTTAACTTCTTTCTGGTTTTAAGATTTTTTTTATTGACTTTTTTAAATGAATATGTTTTGCACAAAAAACCTAGAGATATGATTTTTATTCCATTTCAAGTAGGTATTAAGAAATGTCATTTTTCCAATGACAACAAATTCAACCTTATGCAAAAGGGAAGGTTTATCACTTTGAGTGGGTATAGTTCTTCATCTGAAAACTAATTGTTCCTTCATAATTGCTGTTGGCAGTATTGTCTTGTGTTCTTTTGCTATAAAAACAAAACAACAAAAAAAAGTGTACAGGTTTGTAACTGCCAAAATTTGCTAAAGTTGATGGTTAAAACACGTTTTCCAAGTAAACAAAAAGAAAAGCCCAGCTGTGTTGACTGCTTCTTGATTTTTCTCCTACTTTCAAAGGAGGGAACAAGATAAGATACACCAGTTCTTCAAGGAATGTAGGATTTCATTGCTTCTCTGTGTTGCAGAAAATACTACTTTTTTGGAGTCTTTAAATTAATTTCGTTATTACATGGAAATTCCTCCATAGAGGCCCCTACCTGCACTGCAGAGCACACTTGCCAAGAGTTGTTCAGCTGATGTGTGTAAGCTAAGGCAGTTCCCTAATTAAATCCACATCTTCAAAGAATGCAAAAGGCATCATCGCATTGTGTAGCCATCTAAACAGTGAGCTCCATCAACTGAGACAATTTCAGGGGACAATCCAGCTGTCCTGTGCTCGTTGCTTAGTGGGAATACAAGGAGTGGGTGTGTAAAGCAGCATCCCGCTCCACAATGTGCCTGTCATGGGCATCTCTGTGCTCCAGCATCATGGCACTGGCAGGTGGAACCAGCTGGGAGAAGGTCAGGTTTATGTGTTAGCACTGCCCCTTGGAAAGAGATGTCATTGTGCTGGGCATGATACTCCGTCTGGCTGGGGGTTGCATTCAGGGATACCCCATTTATTCCTTCTTCATCACACCTGTCCAGCTCCACAGCCTAAGCTGCCTTGGACTGGACTGAAGTATGGCTTCAGAAGCTCAGTGTAGGAAGAAGGGGAGATGGTCCTTCCTGAGCTTTTTGAACACCCTGCCATGCCACAGCCAAGAGCGCCCCTCATGCTGCTGGGGAGGAGGGATGCTGCCTGCAGTGTGTGCCCCATTAGAGCTAGGACTCAGAGTAGTGTTTCAGTCACCCCTAGTGAGCACACAAATACCCCTTTCTCAGCAATCTTCAAAACAGAAGTTTAAGCTATGGAAAGGAAAAATACCAAATCAACATTGGAAGTGTCTCTTCCCTCAAGTATACCCTTTTCTTTTTTTCCTAGCATGGAAGACTACCTTATTTTAGCCAGTTTCCTATTTAATTTTCTATTTCTATTTCTACTTGTAGAGGAGCTCTTTTTTTCTTTTCCACCATTACCAAGAGATCTTGACACAATCTCAGGGAAATACTTGTGGCAGCAGAAGTAGCCTGGCAGTTCAGCGAGGCTCACTGTCATAGTGAGATGGAGCAGAGCATTATAAGAGAAAGTGAGTATAGTTTAGAGAACATCCACGACTACATGATGTAAAATTCTTGCTTCAGTTTAATGTTCAAAGCTAGACATACGAAATGACATCAGTATTTCTATTAGGATGGAAAAGATGAGAACTGAGATGGCAAACAGGTCAAAATGCACCTAAGTGTTATGTCAAAAATAGAACTAGCACCACTGATTGTCCCCTTAACATCAACCAAAAATAAGTTATTTCTTCCTTCCATGTGGTTTGGTAGCAGGTTTTGTAAACATACAGCGTACCCAATCCGTCACAGTGGAACCCCTCCCCTTGTTAACACTGCAGTGCTGCTGGTGCATGAAGTCACACAGCACCAGAAGCCTTTATGGTCTAAAAACTAAAGGGGGAACGCCTCATGAGAAAGTATGAAAAGGAGCAGACACTAAAATGACAGCTCTAGTGATTTCAATGGACCTGAGGTTTTTCACACAGAACGTTTTCCTTTATTTGCACAGAAAAACCTGTAGTGCAAAACGTGAAAATCAGAGATAGGTGTCTGGCTGTGGCATTTACAGCTTTTCAGAAAAACTTGAAGGGCTTTTGTAGTATTGTAGGGGTCAGTCAGGTGGACATGAAGGAGACAGTCCTTCCTATCTGAGCACTTACTAAGCATCTTCATTTTCAGATCAAAGACAGACTTTTCCCTGCTGGTAAAACCTTTCCTGCGTGCAGTTTTTGTTCTCCCTCCCCCCACCCTGTCATGCAATGGGGGACAAAACATCAGTGCAATGACTGTGACTTCCTCTAATGTTCAAAGAAAGCAATTTAGAAACCCCCTACCTCTTCTCAGCCAGCAGTCACAGGCACAAAGAAGAAAGCATTTTCCAGAAGGCACATCAGCCTGTTGCAGGAAGGACTCCTGGCTGTGGAGAGAAATGCGTGGTTTCATAGGAGAACAGGCAAGGAAATTGTAACAGCAGGTGAATGTCAAGTTCTTCCTCTCTTAATTTAACTTCTTCAGATGTATGTTCTCCCCAGCGGTACCGAGGGTCTTTCTGTGCATATATTTAGCTCATATACCCACTTAAACTTGCTTTTTCTAGGCTTCCAGAGACTACTTAAATTTCTTCCTTCCAGCACCTGAAACCATGCCTCTGGTTCTGGTGTGGAGGAGATGTTATCCACTAGGGCTCCTTATGGGACTTAATGAGCCAGACACCTAAAGATGTGGTGACCAGCTGTGGCAGGGAAACCCTACAGTGTCCCTTAGGCCACTGCCACAGAAGAAACTTACTGTCAGAGTGTTGAAGCATTTGCACAGGTTGCCCGGAGAAGCTGTGGCTGCCCCATCCCTGGAAATGTCCAAGCCCAGATTGGACGGTGCTTGGAGCAACCTGGGATAGTGGAAGGTGTCCCTGCCCATGACAGAGGGCTGGAACTAGATGATATTTAAGGTCCCTCCGGCCCAAACCATTCTATGATTCTGTGATTCCGTGTTTGTTTATCAGGGAGGTATGGCCAGGGATGATCAAGTGCAAGCCAGTTAAGGGAGTCTTTATTCACAAGCATGTGAGTTGTAAGTCTGCCACTGTTTTCATGTGACTTCTAGCTTCCAGTACCTTTGGAATAATGTTCTGCAGCACACATAACCTGAGCTTCCAGGAGCCATTGGGTAGCCACCGGCACCTGCCGCAGGAGATGGGCGTTAAAAGCCAGGGTGAATCCATGGAGCTCAGTGGACACTGCTACTCTGAAGCTATTGCTCAGTGAAGACAGAAAGTACAAAAAACCACAGATGCCAATTCCAGCTGTCCCACTTGGCTAGTTCTTGGCTTGCTCAGACATGTCACAGATTGCCCTCTACGGAAAAATGCTGCTGTAAACAGGCCAAGCAGAGAGAACAGCTGCCTACTGAGCAGTTACATGGCAGTGTTTGTAAGATCATTTATATGGCAAATATATATTAAAAAAAAAGAAAAAAGGTGTCCCTGCCCATGACAGAGGGCTGGAACTAGATGATATTTAAGGTCCCTCCGGCCCAAACCATTCTATGATTCTGTGATTCCGTGTTTGTTTATCAGGGAGGTATGGCCAGGGATGATCAAGTGCAAGCCAGTTAAGGGAGTCTTTATTCACAAGCATGTGAGTTGTAAGTCTGCCACTGTTTTCATGTGACTTCTAGCTTCCAGTACCTTTGGAATAATGTTCTGCAGCACACATAACCTGAGCTTCCAGGAGCCATTGGGTAGCCACCGGCACCTGCCGCAGGAGATGGGCGTTAAAAGCCAGGGTGAATCCATGGAGCTCAGTGGACACTGCTACTCTGAAGCTATTGCTCAGTGAAGACAGAAAGTACAAAAAACCACAGATGCCAATTCCAGCTGTCCCACTTGGCTAGTTCTTGGCTTGCTCAGACATGTCACAGATTGCCCTCTACGGAAAAATGCTGCTGTAAACAGGCCAAGCAGAGAGAACAGCTGCCTACTGAGCAGTTACATGGCAGTGTTTGTAAGATCATTTATATGGCAAATATATATTAAAAAAAAAGAAAAAGAAATATGAAGATAATTTTTTTAAGTCACTTTCAGGCATGTATTTCAAATAACAGAAAATTAAATGCATTAGGTGTTAACACAATGATAGAAAGCGATCATATCTGTACAGAGCAATGTGTGAGGATTCAAGCATCATGAGTATTTAAGCCTTATTCCACATAAAAGGTGATATGCTGATTTGGTTAAGTCTGCTAGGTCATTCCAGTTGTCTTCAGTAACTTTGGAGGTCTCCCTGAGAATGGGATGTTTGCAATCCAGCTGTTGAGGCATTACCACTGCCCTAATACAAACAGGAAAGATTTCTCCTCAGAACTGTTTGCTAGGAAAACTTAAATATGCTACTTAAAGTTAGTTGTGAATTGGTGTGTTGCAAGGAGAACAAGTTCATGTCATTCTCCATCCTGCCAAAAGCAAAGTAGAGTTAACAGTTTCTGTGCATCTTGAGGTCAAAGATTAATACCTGGAGCACTGGAGCTGCTGCCTGCAGAGCTTCCAGTCCAAAACTGTGTCTTGTGTTTGCTTCCCAGCGCAGACCAAAATACAACCATGGGGGAAGGATTTTTGTCATCTACCCTCAGACATCTGCAGTGGCAGTGCTTCCCTCTGAGCCAGTCATCCTTGGATATTTTATGTTCAGTGAAGAGATCTAGGATGTAAAGTCATCTAAACTAATGTTAATATTGACTTTAGGACACCTTCTGAGAACAGATTATTTGTCTTCAGTGGCCATTAAGGATTCCAGATGATAATCGTCTCACCCATGAACTTCTATTTGGATCCTATGGATTCTGCCTCCAGGGCATAATTTCCTATTGTTGTTTCATATAATTGCTTTAATATTTAATTAAAATCTAATTGCTTTAATATTTAATTTAATATAAATGTTTAACATTTACTGCTATGAGAGAGAAAGAGATAAGCAAACTGGAGAGAGGTCAGGAGAGAGCCATTAAGAGGACCAGGGCCTGGAATATATGACATATGGGGAGAATTTAAGGGTTTCAACTTACCTTCTTCTGTGATTCTATCTATTTCTGTGCTTTGTGTCCTAAGAAATAAAATGTTTTCTATTCTACTGAAATTTCTCCATTGCTATGTATAGATATTATTTGCCTTTCATTAATTATTGTAAATGTAAATCTAATTTAGTAGGTCTTCAGGAAAAATCACTTTAGATAATCCCTGCTTAGTGTTAATTTTTAATAGTACTGATTAATTAATGCAAACCTCAAAACCATGTTACTCTACAGGGGAAAAAAAAAGTTACTCCTGAAGCAAGAAGACAATGCTCTGATTAAGGCCTTTTTCCATTTCAAAGTTTCGCTATCACGTGCTGTCCTACTGTCTGTTTTTTAATGCACCCACACGTAGCCTCATGGAACCAGCAACGCTCAAGCTGTGCATCAGTGCAGCTGGTGAGGCAGGGAGACCTACTCAACACCCAGGATTAGCCAGGTTGGCCACAAACCCACTTTTCCTCCTTCCATCCCTTGAAAACCTGAAAATGTTTAGGAATGTTACTTTTTCCGCTGGTCTACAGGAGATGCAGGATTTCTTCAGCTTGCAGCAGAGTCAGAGCAAGAGGTGCCAGGAGAACAGCCGTGTTTTAAGATTGCAGGAAAATACAGCACTGTGACACTGCCGAGTGCCTGGCTTTGTCTGTGCTGCACAGCCCTCTCATTGTGGAAAATGGTGTCATTTTTCCTACGCCAGAGGTAAGGCTAGTTGATGTCTTTTGATTGTTTTGTTCCGTGATGAATTTAGGCCATTTAAAGAAAAATTGATTATGAGTAATAGCAAACTGAAAAAAGTTCAGAAGAACATAATAATTCCTCTTAAAAGTACCCAAAGGCCTGGTGAGTTGGAGTGTTGGAGGCTGTGGTTTAGTCACCCTCTTCAAAGAAACTACAGTGTCTGACCCCCTGTCATGTTGTTCCCTTGGGCTGGACGTAGGTAGGTGTGGGAGCAGCGCTCCCAAGTGAGAGTCCAGAGAACACGGAGGCCAGCATTGCTCCAGCTGGTGATACAAAAGAGGTTGTCATATTCAAATCAGTCTCTACTTAAGGGATTTTATTTAGTATAATTCATTGCTTTTTAACAATAACTGTTGATTATTCAGATAGCTAGGTAAGAAAAGAAGAGAAAAACACCACAAATTGCACAAAAAGCTAGGAAAAAAGCTGTTTTACAAGATGCAGTCCCGCAGGGTTCTCCCTGCCCACAATTCCTCAGAGGGGATCATACCCCCTGCATGAGTCACCACAGCTGCAGTCCCCTCAGGTGTACGTTCTCTGGCATGGAGCACCTCTTTCCAAGAGCATTTCCAGCCATTTTCCCAACAACATGTCCTTCCTTATTGTCTTTTCTCATGTGTCTTAACCCTTGCAGCTGGTGCGTTTCCTTAAATGCGTTTGAGCATGATTTTTTACCACCTGTGAATTGGTATTGTGTCTCAGTGAACTAAACTCAGAAATAGTGTAGTAGACAATGCTTTGAATAAGTGCTTTAGGTGTGATGGTAGGAGTTTGATCTGTGGCTGAGAAGCAATCTTTGGCTGCATAAGACTGATAGTAGGTAGATTATATTTCCAGCTTTACTAAGACTCATTCAAATCACAAAAAGGAATGTTGAGAAGCTGGAAAGCATTCAGAAAATCCGCAAAACTGAAATAAGAGTTGAGGTCCAAACTTTGCAGTGACTCATTTATTTAGCTATCAAAAGATTGTTAAAAATTACTAGAGAAAACAAAGTTTTGTCTATCTCAGGCTAGTTCTGTAGCAAGGCAGGGAACTGACATCGAGAAATTACTCACTTAGAGCTGGGATTGAATGCCCATCACTAGACATCTTAAGATCACTCTGATCTCAAATCTGTCTGTTCTTAAACAGGCCTCCATCTGTATCTCTGAAAGATACGCTGTCGTTCAGGTCGAAGTTACAGAACTGACAGTATACCCAGGAAAGCTGTTTGGTCTGTGGTAAACAAAAAGCCAGTCAATGTGGTCAAAATTAATTCCTTCTATGATTAAAAAAAAATTATTATTCATGTAGATAAGAAATTAAAAGTCTGAGAGATACAAAATTCCCCTTGGTGTTGAGCAGATCCTGTTTGGAAACCTCCCGGAGTATTGGAGTATGTCTGCCTTGTGGAGCACCATGGCAGCACTCCTGCCCTGGTCAGCCAGGTCTGCAGCTGAACTTTGATAGGAACCACTGAGGGAGAGATGGGTGATTTATAGGCACTAATCCATCATTTTCAGTTTTTATTTCTTATTTTAACACCTGCTTCTTTTCTTTCCGAAGTCATATTTTTAATCAAGGGACCATTTCATTTTTTTTGACTGCAATACTGAAAGCATGAGACTTCAACAATATTACTCCAGAACACTTTCTGAGGGAATTTAGCATTTGCAAAGGAATTACTCATCATACACTCTGTAGGAAGAAATAAATTTTCTTCCAAATTGCCAATGAAGTTGTTTTTAATTTTTCTTTTTCTTTTCCTTCTTTCTTGTTTGCTCTGATTTCAAGAGCCAGAGGTGTTTTTGACATTAGATCACTGCTTTGACGTGGTTTCTTCACAGGGGACTAATTTTAGGGGACAATAGAGTTTATCATGCGAAGGGGAATTACTCATTGCTTAGAGAAACTAAGCAAAAGAGAAAAACTTCAAATTGTCAAAAGCACTCACTAGAAACTCAAACTACAAATGTTTTAGATAACTGAAAGAGATCTTCCATGTTCCTGCACAGATAGATTAGAAAGGACAGTGGATACACTTTTGGCAGCACACAAGACAACAGTTGTAGGGGCTTTCAGGGCTTTCAGCTAGGTCACCAAATTAGAATATGTGTTGTAGTGATACAACAATGACCTCTTGAGATTTATTATAGGGAAAACCTCTGTGTCGGGTGTTCCTGCTGCATCCCACAGGACTACTGTGGTAACTGCTGTGTGAGTGCTTACAAAGACACTGCCACAGCCACCTGGTCCTCAACAGCAGAAGCCAGTGACTGAGTTTTGCATAGGGCTACAGCAAGTTAGGGACATATGTTTCACTGAATTTAAGGGTTTGCTTCTTGAAGAACTCAGTGTTAATATGAGTTTTCAGGATTTGGGAGAGGATCATTTAGCATGCGTGTCTTGATAAGCATTTGAAGTCTTGCAGATAATGCAGAGATACACATCCTGGTTCTGTGATGGTCCTGAGAAACTGAACAAAATCCAAGCTGTGTATTTTAAGTTAATGCTCTATAATTGACTGTAACCATGTCAGCATATCTCAGCTGACCTTTCAGCTGTCTTCCAGAATGTTGTCAACACACCTTTCCAGTTGGGAAGCAATGTGTAGTAATTTAAAACTCTTACAAAAGCGTAGTCAAGTTCCTGGTATGTGAAGGGCAGCACTGAAATAACGTACATTGATTTAATCATCTCAAACTTATCCCAGTCAAAACAATGTCTCCCATGAAATGTTGTTCTGCTGGTTAGCTGCCTCAGTGACAATTAAAAGTACCCTTCTCCCTATTGATTTAGGGCCCTTCTGAATTCTCCTCCATGTAATAGAATCACATCAAAGGCCAAAGATGAGCAAATGGTACTCCTACTTCTTTCCTTATTTGTCAGGAAATCACTGAACTTTCATAATTTCCTGCTAGCTAGAGCACTGAGCAATCTGACAGGCAAACAGCAAGTCTCCGCCAGCCAGGGGAGCAGCAAGGCAGAAGATGTCTGTTCTGTCCAGCAGTCAGATATCTCCATGCTTACTTGAGTGTTTTTGTTCTTGCTGTTATCAATATTCTTGTATCTTTTTTTCCTGAAAGGCTGGCCCTTTCATCAGTGTGTATTTGAATTGTTGTCCTTTTTCTAACCTTTGCTTTCCTGTCTGGATGAAGAGGCAGAAGAATATATCCACAAAGTAGAACAAGATGCATAGAAAAATTAGCTCAGGGAAACCACATTGAGGCTGTGTATAAAAAGGGAGCTTTAACTAAAATAAAGTTCAAGGAGGAAACAAGAGTCAAGTTGAAGAAGCTGTTTTCTCTGCGGTGTTTTGGCTGGTTGGAGATTCTGGGCATGACCTGGGTGAGTCACAGTAGTGGGGGCTGCTCTGTAACAACCAGGGTAGTGATGCTGGCGTTGGTGTGGGTCCAATGCTCAAACAGAAGTTGTCTCAGCAGCCAACTGCCTGTATATGCCCTTTCCTTTGCTTTCTGATGCCTGGTTCCCTCCCACGTGCTTCCATCTGTGCAGGTCCCTCTAACGAACAGCGTCTGCACCACCACCTATTGCAATCTCATTGCTGTTGCTCACACCAAGTGGATTCTTCTAGTCTTCAGACTCATGGTGTCAATTATAGCATGGCTTTCTCTCAGGGCAGGATCCCAGGACACCTGCTTTTGTCCTATAAACTATTTTCAAAGCTAAGCTACTTTGATTGTCTGAGCACAGAGAGGAGCAAATTGCCTGGGAGACGCTGCTCCGGATGTGATAAGATGGTGCTATCAGGAGCCAGCATGCCTGTGGTGACTGTGATAAGCAGAGGCATTCCTCCTCCCTACACTCTTTTTGCCTGAGGAGATCATGTGGCTTGTTATTCCAGATGAATATGTTGGATTATTTCCTAAAGCATGGGGTGGCAAAGCCTCTGTCCTGCGAATGCAGGGCAAGCAAAAGCTGGATAACTCTGCAGTGGGGCTGATTATGGAACTGCTGCTGGCTGTACAGGTGCTTTTCATCTTTTGCCCTCTCCCAATTCCTGCCTGTAACATAAAAATGTTACTCCTCAAAGAAGTTACTGTAGTTTGGGGTTTTTTTAACTTTCTCTGAAAGCAGATTAGAGTGGCTAAAGCACCCTCTAGTGCCCACGGAAACTACCCCAATTCAAAGTGCATCGTGAGCCGTAAATAAGCGGCATTTGAAAACATAATTTGTGAATTAGGTTAGAATGCAATTGAATATCACATTGGAGAAGAGAAGCATGGCAGAAATGTTTGTGCATGGTCACAACAGAAATGAAGGAACTTGGATGCCAGACCAACATGGGCTTCATAACTATACTGGTAGTGATTTCCTGAAAACCTATGAACATTTTGTACACATGGGCTTTGGATTTTCATTCAGTTAAAGTGGACAGTTCGTGAGATCCCTTATTACCAATCATTTTTCTCATTTTCCTCTTTGGATATATAGAGTTTTGCAATGCAAAAGTTCAATATTCAGGGAAAAAGAAAAAAAAAGAAGTATGTGAAACTGAAAATAAAATGTAATCTTTATTGGAAGGAGCAATTTCTGATAAGAAGAGAAATACTCCTGAGAGCAATAGGAGTTCTGATGACAGATGCTGATCACCAAGAAAACCTCGTTTATTATCTTGACATGTCATTTTGGTGCTCTTAATATCTTTAATCATTTTCAAGCAAGAACAAGAATCCAAAATAACTGAACAGCTGCCTGGTTCCATTTTTCTTGATATGGAAATGAAATCTTTGCTTTTACTCCAACTCCCTGGATAAATACTTTTTTTAATGGATTTTATTTCGTTCTAGTCCTCCTGGTGTATATGTGAAAGCAATTGTGTGTATAAATACACAGAGCAGCTGTAGCCATATTGGATAATAGGCCTATAATTAGTTCTCCGATTTAAAGCCTAATAGTTTATTCCACAACTGTTGTGATGCATTTTTATTAATATTGCAATAATTTTGCTGCCCTTTTGCTAAGTTACGTACCATTGTCTCCCAAAATAAATGGAGCACTTACAGTATAAGGGATAATTAGAATTTAGCTCAGTATGGAAATACTTAACTCTCAATAATCCAACTCCATCTATTTACAACAGGAACTTAGGAACAAAATACTAATAGGAACATGGATTAAAACTCAAGTTCCTTTGTACCACTTTATTGAAAGCACACAAACCAAACCATGGGGTGAAACTACACATTTAATCAGGGCTTTAAACATCTCAGGTTTCTTGACGAGATTTCTCGTGACCCTAGATAAGGTCAATAAGTGAAAATTTGTTTCCTGTAAAGGTAAACATGTTTTGTAGTGGGCCAGGATTGCCCAATTGTGAATTGATATCTGAATTTCCTAGAATTTCCCCAGGAGTTCTACGGTTACAGATTTGCTGCACTTCTAAGTGATGAGCTTATTGCTTTAGTTAGTAACAACACCAGGGAAATGGAAGACAGCAAGTATGATGCCAAATTTGATAGTTAGCTCCAGGTAACTACAGGCCCATAAGATTGACCACTGCATTAAGCAAATAACTCAAAACAGTGACAGAGAATAGAATTAGAGGAGAGTTGGCATCGATTTGGTTGGTAGAAGTAATCTGTCACAAATCTACTTGAATTCTTTGGAGAAGTCAGTGAGGATGTTTTAACGAGTATCTGGTGAATGTGCTGTACCTAGTGTCTTTTAAAAACTTCCGGTGTGGTCCTACAAGAAAAAAATCATCAAAGAAATTAAGGTAATGTGCAAAGCCAGATCCCTCGGGGGAAAACCTGGTTAAAACATCAGAAATAAAAGATAAGAGGCCATGAGTTTTAATATCACGGAGTTAAAAATTAATTTTAGAAGGCTCTGTGATAGAATCTGGGCAGTTCAACATATTCACAAACTATTCACAAAAGTGTTGTACCAAAGTGTGCAAATAATGTAAAATTATTCAGGATAGTCAAAATTTTAGATGACTACAAACACTTGCAGAAATGTCAGATCAAATTTTATGTTGATAAATGATAGGTACTGCGCATTGCAAAAAATAACTCTAATTGTGTATAGTGGGTTCTAATGATGCATTTTTATTCAGAAAATAAATCTTGGAGTCATTGTCAGGAGTCATTGTGAAAATGAGGTTTCTTCTGAGAACATCAACTTAATGCTTAGATGTTGTTCCAAAGCAATTTGTATTGGGAATTATTAGGGAAGCAATTGAAAATTCAGGTAAAAATATACTTCTTTCTAAATCAATAAAGCACCCTTGTGTGTTTTTGTGGTCTTCTATCTCACATAGGCCATAGCTGAACTGCAGAAAGGGCAGAAAAGGACATCAATAGCAGTATTCCACCATACAGGAAGGTGTATTTTAAGATATTGCATCTTAGAGAGAAATATCAAAATGTTTTATGATAAAGACCTGGAAACACTAGGAAAACATGGAACACTTGTACAGATAACATGCCTAGGAAACAATTATTCACTGCTTTTCCTAAGACAGAATTAGAGGGACTCCATGAAATTCTTAAGCAATGATTTTGAAACAAATGGAAAGCAGTACTTTATATAGAGTAACTTGAGAAAAGTTTGATTTAAAAAGTTATGGAGTCTAAAATGCAATTGGTGCTTACAGTAGAAACAGAATCATATGAAGTTTATAAAGCAAATGTTTTACAGATCCCTTGATGGCTATTTAACTGAAATTGTTTAAAGGAAATCTCTGGTTCAGGTATTTCCTAGGAGAGTTCCCCAGTCCTCTTTACTAGTAAGGATCACTACATACTTTGAGTTATCCTATTTCTTATGTTCTTTCTCTAAGCATATTGTGCTAGTTACCTTCATAGACAGGATATATGGGCTGTTAGTGTCACCCTGTGTTCTTACACTCTAAATTTGCTATGTTATGGAGCACAAAACTCAGTACTCCTTTATAATGTAAGTTGGCAGTATTCACTTAATTTGTATCAATTTCTCTTCAAGAAGCACCAGCTTTTTGGTTTAGCTAAGTGATCTGACTTCAGGTTACCTTCTGTCATATGACATTTGTCTCGCACAAGATTAATTACATTACTACAGTTGAAATCCCAACCCTATTTTTGAACCATGCTCTTGGAATTAGAGGCTGATATGCTCAGTGTTCAACTAAGTGTTTTAGGGTGCTTAACAACTGTCTGGGTGATCAGCTCTGATCTGACTATTAGGCCCTGTAAAACTGTTTGTACTGATGTTCATTTACATTAATTTCCATTACTGTCTTCATCTGCCATCATGTTCTTGGGAAAGGTTCATCTGAAGTTCAGACATACAGTTCCTGGGTGTGACTGACCTGGTTGGCATGCTGCCAGAATAAATTACAGCTTTCACTGGTTAAATGGATTCAAGAGCAGCTGTCAGAGCTGCAGAAACACCAGGTCATTGAGGCGGCTGGACGTCAGCTATATGCACTTGTGCAAAGAGAAGGGATTGTTTTTTTGAAGGAAGAAAGGAAACATCAGGCCACCGAACTACAGATACACGGCAAAGCGGGTCTGAACCAGGCACTCAGCAGTGGATGTCTGGCTTCCTGAAGCTCTTGTTATTCAGGGAAAAAGGATCAGATACAGCTTACTGGAAGCTGTACAGAAAGCACCTGCATGTGTTATCTGTATCCACACACACATAAACATATATACATGCAAACAAGCATGTACATCGAGATTTGGAATACCATGTGCCTTTAGAGACCAGGCTAGTTAAAACTGCATGCAAATAAACTTAACTGCCACTGGAAAAAAAACCAAACACCTCAAAAAACCCCTGAGCTTAGGGGCTTGGTTTGCTGCTTGATACCCTGAGCCCATGAGCTGTACCTGTCCAGTAGCTACCTGTGTGACCAGAAAAATCTGTGTGCAGATTATTCTTCAGACTTTCTGAAGCTACCTCTGAGGCATAGTGTGGTTACAAAAGCTTTCAGCCCATGCTGAGAGCTCAGAAAATCAGACTTAAAGTGAGGCATCCTAAACACAGGCAGCCAAAATTATTGTTTTTTTAAAAGAAACTAAAACCATCATAATAGCTGCTTAAAGCATAGTAAGGAATTTAAAAGATTTCTGCTTATGGATGAAAATCTTCTCTGCATTGATAGCTAAAAATGTGTTAAAAGGCCTTTCTGTATTAACACCCACAGTAAATGAATAGGACAAATTGCACTTCCTTACTAGCATTCCAATCTGGAGACGATGACTAAGAAATATTCATAATTCATAGCTATGACATCAAACCAGTGAATATTGTGTTTCTAGCCTTTACACTGTGAGTGGCAATCTCAGTCCCTGGGAACAGGTTATATTTTTGCATGGAGTGGAACTTCTGCACATCGTATGCAGCAAACCAATCTGATCTCCTTCCTTCTATGACAGCGTTACCTGCCTAGTGAATGAGGGAAATGCTGTGGATGTTGTCTACCTAGACTTTATTACAGTCTTTGAAAATGTCCCTAGTAGCATTGTCCTGGAGAAACTGGCTGCTCATGGCTTGGACAGGCGCACTCTTTGCTGGGTAAAAAACTGGCTGGATTTTGGAGCCCAGAGAGTGGTGGTAGCTGAAGTTACATCCATCTGGTGGCTGGTCACAAGCGGGGTTCCCCAGGACTCCATCAGTATTGAGGACAGTTCTGTTTATTACACTACTGCATCATTGCCCCTCCCTTCGCCTCTTTTGTTAACAATCTCTGAAAGGTGTCATTGTTCCCATGGTAATCAGCAATGCCCATAAAGCAGGTCCAATTCAGGCCCATTTTAAGGCATACTCTGTGGTTAGTTTTTCTTGCTTCTTGGTTCTTGGTATTTTCATTGCTCAGTGTCAAGGTGTTATGAATCAGTCTGTAAATGTATGAAGTACTGAGGCACCTTGTTTAGTCAGTGGAGAGAATGCTTTAACTCACTCTTAAGAAGTACCAGAATGTTTTCAGTGAGTGTACAGGGTAGCTAAGTGCTTCCCTTTGGCACTCTGGATTTTTGAACAGTGCAATAGCCAAGTTAGCTACCACAGGTATTTAGGTCTGGAAACTGCTCCTACTTCCCTTTTACACTTTTCTTGTTTACAGATGGGTCAAGGAGAGAAGAAAAGAGTGTGTATTTCCTCTTTATCCCCTAAGGGAACAAATATTCTCTGTGTTTACATGAATGCAAGTGTCTGTCATCACCCAATAATGATGTTTAAGCTGTTGCTGAATTTCATGTAAGTTTTTCAAAGAGGTACAGGGCTAAACCTGAAATAAATGCTATTTATAGTCAACTGTTCTTGATAAACAAGAACAAAATTAACTGCAATCTCACATCTTTTTCTGATGTCTCATGTATGAGTGACAAGTGCTAAGTACCTATGATCATCAAGCAAGAAAAAAAAAATTTTAAACCTGAGGATTTCTTAAAAATAAGAAAGTGAAGCATTGTTTAGGAGGCCAGTTGTCTATAATCTCACTTCAAGTTTTTCCTAAAAATGTGGATTCAGCACAAACTTCTGATTTCTTTGTTGTCTAGGATAAGACTATTTCCCTGTGAGGCCCCTTAGGTTCCACATTAAGAGAAATAAAAGGATGGAACATGAGACAGAAAAGACAAAAAGCAAAGTGAAATTTTAGACACTGCAACTACCATATCCAGTCACTGCTATTGGGGATGGGTACAAGAAGGCCACTCCTCTGCATTCAAGTAGAGTCTGATTTCAAGCATCTGCTTTGACATTTAAGTAGATGAATCATTATATGCAACGACTACCTGGAGGCAGGGATGCACTTCATTGTTTTTTTTCTCCTGGCAGCACACTATATTCTAAAATATAAGGATGTTTAAAGATTTTGTGTCAGTGGATCCTGCTTATTTAAAAACAAACCAAGAATCTTTCTTTTTCAAGTTTGTTTATGAGAAGATCATAAACTGAGACCCTTCAGTTACCTCACCATCCTTCCTTGATGAGAAACAGATGAGCTTCAGCAATTGCTAATTGTTTTTAAAGAATATGAACCCCAAATCCAAAATGTTTGACAGAGACAGCTGAAAAACTGAACTGAAGCTGACATTGTTAATACAGGCTTGTACTTCTGCAGTACTCATGAGGGGGGAAGGGAAGGAAGAGCGAATATGCAGATATATGTCATTCAGAATGCAGACACAACAGGTGGCTTACAGCTGATTGTTGACTCACAGATGTAAAACTAGGAGTTTTACAGTATAGCAGTATATACTCATGGCTGAACTGAACCACTTAGATGCCATTTTGACCCCTCAAAGAGTAATGCTGGCACTACAGTCAGACAAAATTCTCATTTCTTAGGTGGTACTTGCACATCCATCTCATACCCATTTCTCTCTAAGGAAACTGCTAAAAGGAAACAAAAACTTTACTTTCAGGGAGCACTTAATGGAAGAATGTCGAATACGTAGTGAAAGAAGACTCTCTCAACTTGGTGTCGGAAGTGTATGTGTGAAATTAGAGCCTAAATGTATTGGGTGGGATGGCAGGCAGGGAAGAAGGCAGAAAGGAGTGGGAAAGCATGGAGAGAAAAGTAACTATGCCAGGAAATCAGCTTCTATTCTAGATTTAATAAAAATGATGATGACTTGCACCAACTTGAAATAACACTGGAAACAAGAAGGAAAATCCCCAACTAGAAAGTTCTAAATGTAAGATTTGTTGCTCTGATTTGTTATGGGGTAAGAGGAAGAGGCAGAAACTTTCACAAGGTTCTTGGACAACATCATCCAGGCAAAGGGTGAATCAGACAACAGGAGGTTGCATGATCACATACCCACAGCAGAATATTAAATAACCTGGATTTAGTCTTACCACACAGAGGCTCAGGCAGAAGGCTTACAGGGATGTCTCTTCTTCCAGCTACAGAGCACCTGCCCCTAAATGCCTAAACTGGAACAGCTATGTGTAGGAAAAATAGAACACAAAATCTATCAAAGCACACTGAGAATTTTGGCTCCTCTACAGCTAAACTGCCAAGAGACTGCCAAGACTTGTTTGAAAGATACTGTCTGAATATATTGTATATTAAAAGGTATGAATGACTCAGAGGTGTTTCACCTGCTGCACAGAGTAACCCAACAAATGGGGAAAACATTCACTTTTACTAGATAAACCAAGTCTGTGACCTGGAAAACATTAAGGCTAAATGCCCTCCACTAACTCAGGACTACTCCAGTGGGAAAAGAAACCCTCTCAGTGTGGGATGTTACAGAAAAATAATGGCAATTCTAGATAAACCAATCCGCTTCCTCACCACACACTGGACAAGAAGAAGAGACAGAAGCAGCAAAACACTGGGATCCAAACCAAAGCAAACCACCATATTGAAGAAAATCCGCCAGTAAAACTTGTGGGGGTCTCTGTTTGAGTAGGTTTCCAGGCTATTGCCCTGGGGGTGGCAATAGCAGTTCATCACCAAGGCCTTCCCTGTCTGCTGGAAAGTGCCCTGGAAGTAAATCAAAGATGGAATAAATTAAGATAATGCTGTGATTGACTTCAATATCACACATATATACTAATAAGGAGGTGAAAAATTCCCATAGCATTTTGTTGGTACCCTGATCTGCCATAGCTATCAGGTCTCAGAGAGAAATAAAACTATGCCTTATATTCACAGCAAACTGCACAAACTGCAACTCCTGTTTGTACACTGATAATCACCCTTGTGAGAATGAGAAGTTACTGGAGGGTATCAAAGGGGCCATCACAGGGAAAAGAGCAAAATGTTTCAGGAACCAAAGTGTCTTTGTCTGTGCCGTTTTCAGAATAACAAGCTCAGGTTTCCTGGAATGAATTTGTGCATTTTCCTTAGAAATGGACACTTAGTCATCACCACTTAGTTACCACCAGATCATGGCCTGTCAAACAGTAAATCTGCATTGGGCAGTTACAATTGCTAAAGGTCTATTAAATAACATGGTGGAAAGAAAAATAAATGTACTACAGTGGCACTTCTTAACAGAGAACTCTCTCTCCAGAGGCTTCCATAATAGACAGGCATTTGGTTCAAGATACAACCCTATATTCAAGCGCATAACCCATGGGGTGCTTGCAGCAGACAAGAAGACATACACAGATTAATGCTGTTTATGATAGACAAGCAAAGGATCTCCCAGAATACCAGTTTAGTCCCTCTGCCAGGATGAAATTACTCCTTGAAGAAAAAAACAACCATTTTGTTTACTCCTATATTAAATTCCTATTATTACTGTAAATGACATTTGTCTTTCCCATTTCTTGGGGGAACCTGAAATAATGAGAAATTCATTCCCTCCACCTGGAAGCAGAAAAATATATCACCTTTAAACACATTGTCTGTGGTCTGTCCTGGCAGCTTGGACTTTATGCTATGGATGCAATTTTCATACAATGAACAGTCAAATCCTCATTCATGTCACAACACAAAGCTGGCTTTGTATGTTGCCCAAATACATTTCCAAGACTCATCACAAAAGCAAAATAGAAACACAGGCATGAAGGACCATCAAGACAAGCTGAGAGGTCCTAAGCAGGATATGGATGGGTCACAGGTACTTAGTGATCCATCATAAGATTCCAGCAGAAGAAACTAAGCCAAGGCGAAGAGCCAAATGCTAAGTACCCCTGCCTGTGCTGCCTGTCCTGTGTAAGGACTACAGATCTTTGCTACAGCCTCAGGGCATGGCATATGCAGGAAGAACTAAGAAAGAACAGTCTGTCAACTGCACAGGTGAACTTCCAACTCTGAGACTCCCTGATAAAGGAATCCTCAACAGGAAAGAGCACATAAGCTTCTTCACTTGGGCCGAGAGAGAGGCCCTGTGTGTCCCTCACAGTAGAAACTCCACCCTCATTAGTAATTTTTTATAGAAAAAGGCTGTGGTAGATCACTGCTCATGCAGGGCTTCCATGAATGCCTCCAAGTCAGGCTTCCCAATATGCCTTTTGAGCAGACTTCTGAAAGCATTACATTTAGGGACAACCTCTGGGCGCAAGGAATAAATCCTAAATCTTGTCTTGTCCTGCTTTTCTTTTTCCATGTGGGCTCGAGGAGTGAAAAATTGCAGTTAACTTTTAATGTAAAGTCTTAGAAGCCTGTCTTTTTAGATAGACTTTTAGTCCAGTTCATCAGGCGAGTGAGAACTTTATCAGCACATGGCTTATAGAAGTGCCTTAAGCAATACTGTTGTCAGCATCTCACAGACTTGTTAGAGCATCAGTTCCTTATCAAATTCTATTTTCCAATAGGAGTCTCTTCTTATGTCATTAAACTAACACTTTAATCTTCTGGTGAAGGCTTTCTTTTGATACCAAAAGTAATAAAAAACATAGAGGAAAAACCTTCCCCTGGATTAATGGATTCACCATGATTTTCCTAATCCCCTGGTTATGAATATTTTGATCAAATAATCAATTAAATCATATTAAAGGGTTATCTATAATTCTAAGTAGAAAATTGTGAAGTATAAGGTATAGAAATATAAGGAGTGCTGTGTAACCATAGAAACCTCACCAAGAAGTTACTCGACCCTTATGTTTCGGTCAAGAAACTGTGGAGACAATCGCACTCACCAATTACGCTGCTTGGAAACCCTCTACCCATCCGATCTTGATTTTAATATCAAGGATTCTGAAGAGTAGACCTCAGCATAAATAGTCAATGACTGTTTTAGGATGTGAATATTGATGAAGTTATTAACTATTGGAACCAATCAATGTAAAGATTAAATTTAAGAGTGGGCATAGTATGCGTAGTGTGTAAAAGAACTTGGGTAACAATGATTTAGCAGAAAAAGTATGTAAAAGGGGTGGGTTTTTTTGTTGAGTGGGACACATTTCAGAGGAGCTCTCTCCTGTGTCCCCGGCACCCCCAATAAAGAAGTGTCTGCTTATTCACACTGAATTGGTATTGGATAAGTTTTTTCTTTCATCCCATTTGGTGATGCCTTAGCTAGAGGTCTTTGAAGATCCAAAATGAGGAAAAATGGCTGGTAAAGAGGCAGGGCATACAACTAAGGGGATAGAAGTAAAAGGTGATATGGCTGCTTGGGTCATTATCTCCATTTCCCTATACATTCCTTCTTTTCCCAGGCCTCACTTGTTCTCTTTTCCTTGTGTCCAACACTCTACTTTCTTTGCTGCCCTCTTCTTTTAAATGTGGATTCTGTTGGCCCTCGTTCTCCTTTGGTGTTCATGACACAGTTGCACTGAGACATGAAGGTGCCCATCAGCAATGTGTTGACTCCCACCAAAAGGGTACTTGGTGTCCCACCCTGGGGCTAATACAGTCTGTAGTCCTTTCCCTGACAAGGGCTTCCCAAAAGCCCTTCTAGTATCCAGTCCACTGCATGTCCTGCCTTCTGTGCTCTCTGCTGGGAAGGATGGATTGCATCTGCAAACCAAGTTTCTCTCCGTGTGTTAGATTGTCTCCAGCAAGAGCATTATTTACCAAAATGCTAGCAAGTTTGATGATTTTATCAGCAGTGCTCAGCACTCAGCAGCTGCTGCTGTTTCCAGTGCCTAAAAGAAAGCCAATCCAAACCCTGAGAACCTGCCAGCAGCATCTGCAGGCCATGAACCTGTGACAAAAGAAAGCTGGGGTGTGGAGCCTCCTCCTGCACAGACTGCCAGCACCCTGGAAGCACTGGGTCTTGGCAATGGGAACAATGTAGACATGGAGGTGTGTTTACCAGTAGGGGCTGGGGAGGGGGGCGTTATTTGTTTTTAATACATATCTACATTGGCGTGTTCTGGTTGAAAAGAATTATCAAGCACATCCATCAAATCCATGAGTTCCCCTTCTTTTATGTACACATGGACAGAAAGAAACCGGACATAGCACAGAGTAAAAATACCATGTGTGTCACCCTGTGAACCGCTGGCAAACACAGTGTTCAGATCTCTTTATCAAAGGTCAAGTCACCTCCTGATCATGTACAAAAACCCACTCACCTGGAGGAAAAGAGCCAAATGCACACAGCTGTGCTGAAAAATCACGTGCATGGTTAAAGGAGCTGGGAAAGGCATCTCAGCTGCTGAACAGGGTGTTGGGGCTGGCCCCTCACACATTACACAGGTGTGGGGTGCTGTGCTTCCAGGCTGGCTGGGCAGGGAGGGACTTCTGGAGTGAGGCAATTGCATTGAACCAGCAGAAGGGTAACATGGGGATGAGTGATAACAAACCAGGTTTTAAGCCTCTACTGTTGAATTCAACAAAGCATGGAAAAAAAGCCCTTCTACTGATTGCCTTGGTGAAACAGGTTGTGGTTTTGACCTTGGCTACAGCAAGGACTAACAATCAGTTTTCTATGAGGTATCAGCTCCCATTTCTCACTGCAGTCCCTTTCTGACTGTTCTTCCTGTAACAGAGTTGTCTCCCCAAACCATATTTCTCTTTAACCTCCAGCTCCACTTTTTTCTGAAGGCTGAGAGTCATGCACTGGTCTCTTCACAGGTTCCTGGGGCACAGTTTCAAAAACCTGCATCCTTTAGGGGTTTACTACAGTGCTGTTGTCCCAAGCCATAGGACAATTGGGTCTCCTGATGATGACACATGCACCTGTACAGAGACCTGCTGAATGCATCACAAGACTGGAACAAACTTCAAGGCAGTATGAGAAGAAGACAGTGGTGGGGAGGGAATGAAGGGATAATAATATGCATATGACTTCTGCATGCCTAATAAGGGAAAATGGAGAGGCAATACGCTTTCTGGAGATCACAGCCTCTAGAATACTTCAGTCTCACCTAAGTGCAAAGCTCTGTTGAATCACTGCAGCTTTAGCAAATTAATGTCTCTGCCGCTGAAGGTAGAATGAAAACAGTCCATTATATAAAGGGCGGCCAATTATGGTTCTTTTACTCACACAGAGGAGTGATGGGCTGTTACATGTGTGCCTAGAGCAGGATGCTTCTGATCATAATGTCCACTTACCTCTGTTTAGACCCCTTCCTAGCCTTAAACACCCCTCTGACATCTACCACTCTTGCTTGAATGAACAACGTAATAGAGTATGACCTCTGTGGTAAGTGGAAGGAAAGATGAGGAGAAATGTGCTAGTCCTGTAAGATGAGATTAACAACAGTCTGGAAGAGTGGAAAACAGGCTTATCTCCTGTGATGCATAATGTCTGGTGGCACATTTTATTTTAGCATAAGTCTACATTAGTATTCCTATTTTATTTTATCACTAACATACAGGGACTAGTGCAGGTATCCTTATTCCTGGCAAGCAGTATATTGCTATGTAAACTTCTCCATTATTCTTAACCGTGCAGCTTCCAGAATAATATTTTCAATTCATATTTATTGTAAGTAAGAGTATAAAATTTGGACATGTATAATGATGAGGGTAAAAAGAGCTTTTAAAGGTGAGGTCTTTCATTTCAATGTTCTGTGTAATATACCTGAAATATTATGACATGTTTAATAACATGCACAAGAAAACAGAACTGTTCTCTTACTGTTAATGATCCTTGTTACATAAAATAGAAAATGTCTTAAAAAGCAGAACTATAAAAAGACATTAATATTTTCTAATGTTCTTGAATAACATTCTAATAAAATTAATATAACTTTCTATTGGTGAGGCCATTTTCATTCTCAGGCTAAAAAGCAATGAGCCATGTAGGATCTGCAGTGTATGGAACATGGATATTCCTTGAACAAAGAGGCTAAATTATTTAAAAGATTTTTAGGGGTTAAAATGAGTGCTCCTATTAATTTCAAACCTACTCTCACTCATGGTGCAGTTTTCTGGCCATCATAATTCCCCTTCCTCACTGTTGTGCCAGCAGAGCTATAAAGGATGAGGAGGGACTGGGACTATGGCATGCTTTGGTTTGGGATTAAAAAAAAGCAAGATAAAAAAAAAAGCCAAAAGAATCCCAAACACTTTTATTGGCCACTCTGAAGATGTGAAAAACACTTTGGAGCTCTACCCTAATACTGTAGCACATACTTCAAAAGGGGATGATATTGCTGCCCAGACAACTAGAAAGTTCAAAGCAAAAAAGGTGAAGATCATGCAGTGACTAAAAACAGAGGTGAGGCTCTGCAAGGACTTCAAAGGGTTAGTCACCATCGGATGTGTGAGCTAACACATGATGCACCTGATGCAGCAGCTCAGTTTTTAGTGAAAGCTTTGCTTTTCTCACTAACCTTGTTATGGTGTCTCCACCCTATATTCAATCTTTGGATGGAAAATGAGATTTTTATAGTGTACCCAGCTACATCTAGCAGTTAAGACAGAATAATATATGTTATGAAGGTAAAGGACAGCATCTATTTCATGCTTCAATACTTACTCCCAAGTAAATATCTTCATGCAGATAATTTTTTCCAGAATCGTTATGCCAAAATAGCTATTCCCTTGTGACTGCTTAGCCTGGAGCAGTTGTGAGAGCACCACACTTGCACTGATTCACTTTGAGATAGTTTACCCAACCTGGAGCAACTGCTATGGATTGAAACTCTTGTGCGGGAGACAAAAATGCACAGGTACAAGCTGTCCTTTGATGAACCCCTTTGTAAAAAACACATCCGTTTCAAAGCAAGTCCAAATGTTTAATGAACAGTTCAGTCATTGAAAAGACAGGTTTGGGATGAAAGCCTTTCCATTTAAATGCACTAGCTCTCCCTCAGACACGCCAAAGTCATCCGTATGTTTTGAAATGTGCCGTTATCCAGAACAAGGTTTACTTACCCTTTACATTTTAGATATTTTTGTCTGAATACTGTTAGGTTTTATCCCCTGAAAATATACACAGCAGGTAATCACCTCCACTGGTGTAGCAGAGCAAGAAAAAGACACCATAGTCTCAAATTTTGCATTTCTGCTTTCCTTCCTTTCCAGTGAATTATTATTTTTTATTATCAGAGTTCTGCTTCAAGACCCTGCTGAGGGTAAACTTCTGTGGACATGATGCTGTGCAGACATACAATAACAATTTTATCATAAACTTCAATGGTTTTGCATCTTTGCTTTCTTTACTTTCCTACTTGGGACTGAGCCAAAATCTCCAGATGCTGATTCCTAAGACACTGATGGGGAAGTTAGGCTAGCCAGGTCTTTCTCTGCTTAGCATCACTCCATTCTCTCTACCAACACAACTGAAATGGTTAATGTTAGAGAAAATACATAGTTCTTTGTTCATGAAAGCAAATAGAAATTGCCAGAAAAATTATTACATTTTTCTCAATAAGTGCCCTTCCAGTGAGGCTGAACTTTTTTTCTTGTAGAAGAAGATATAGATAATGTTAATCTGTCTAAAAATCCAATTTCAATGTTGTTGGATTTGGTTTTCTTCAGGCAAAAATATTTTTTTCTTTAGAGGTTTCATTTGATATTAAATATTATTAAAAATTAAAATTAGGATTAAAATGTGGCTAAAACCTCCTAGATAATTGAAAATACTTAAACCAAAATATTTTCATAATTTCTCCTCCCAAAGAAAGTGTTATCTCTTGAATTATCATTCAAATTTAAACCTAGTTATTGTTTGCTACATGGCAAAACATTTTTGAGACAGAAACAGCAGCTTCTTAACACTTGGATTATCCCTTCTCTATAGAATAGATTTATAAGCTGTCATATCAAGGAACAGAGAGATACCTGATGTCTCCTTACTCTGGGTCTTTTTAGAGAAATAAGCCCTAAATAGTTACAAGAAAGGCTCTTGGGAAAGAATAAACTCTTTTCAGGGAACCCCTGAAAATTTTTAATCTGATCTCATATGAACCTTCTTGACTTCCATGCTTGAATGCAATATTTAGTAAAAATACAATTTGCTGCTTTAAAATTGCCTTCAATTAAAACCCAACTATAGCATCCATTATTTTATGAGACAGTTTCTCCTTTTGAATAACAAACTAAAACTGTGAATATCTAATGTTATGTCCAACTAGCATGCAATTGTTTCCTGCCCAGAGGGCCTTTTGGGAATGGTCCACAACTTGCTGTGTCTGCCAGGCCCTGCCGGGGCATTGAAGGGAAGAGTGCTTGTTGGGACTGATCCAAACCATAGGCCGGATGGACAGGTTATTAGATGTGTTAAAAATGGGCTGGTCTGCCAGAATCAGAGGGCAGTAATCAGTGGCTCAGTGCCCAGTGGGAAACCAGTTATGGATGAAATATGTCAGGGGTTGATTATCTTCATCAGTTACCCAGGCAATGAGGCAGGACAAAGCCTCAGCAAATTTGTGGATTAAGTTAAATTGGAGGCACTTGATATGCAAAGCAGGAGAGATTTAATTCAAGGGGACCTTGTTAAATTCAGGGATGGGACCAATAGAAATTTCAAGAAGTTCAGCAAGAAATGCCAAGCATTCCATCTGGGGCAGAGTAACTCTACTGTTACAAACATGAATACACATGGGAAACAGACTGGATCAGTGTTGAACAGGACCTGAGAGTTACGATGGACACAAGGCTCAATATCAACCTAAAGTGTGCTCTCCTCACAAATAAGACAAACTGCAGAACAGTGTTATACATGGAGGAGCAAGGCCAACAGGAAAAAGGCAAGTAGCCTCATCTCCTTGGCCCTGGTGAAACCACACCTTGCAAAACTCAGTCTGGTTTTGGGTCTTCCAGACCAAGAGGGTTGTGGAGAAACTGGAAAGAGTCCAAAGGATGGCTGTACATACGGTCAGTACCTAGAATTCCAACAAGGAGACATTAAGGGAGCTGGGATTGTTTGGTACTGTGAAGAGGAGGTTGAACAGAGACCTAACTGCAGTCTATAGGACTTGAAGGGGAGGCAGAAATTCCTTTCAGCAACAGCAGTAAGAGAATACATAAAAATTAGCAACAGTCACAGACCAGGATATGGGCGGTTCAGGTTAGACATTAATTTTTTCATCAGCACTGGAAACAGTTGTCCAAGAAAATTATCCATTCTAAGATTTTCAAGTCAGCTAGTAAAGCCACACTGCTTTAATGCTGGTGATCTTCAAGGAGGAGGTTGGAGAAGACACCTGCAGAGACCCCTCCAACCAACATTAGTCCTGGTTCTTACACAGACACGGCCTAGGGCTTTTATATAGCTTTATGTGAATTTTGCCGTGGGGCTGCTGATGTCTCCAGCTGCCTGCTCGACCTTTCTGCTGGTACTTGCTGGCCCTGATGAACAACAAGCAGAGCAGAGCCCAGGCCCCTGACTCCCCTGCTGGCCCACAGTCATGGCATGCACGCTGGGAACTGGTGCCCACAGCCAGTGCCACCCACTCCAATGGGGAAGGAGCTGTTAGACACCCTCAAAGAATACGGTAAGTCCTGACACCACCACAGCTGTTTGCTAGGCCAACTTTACCTGCCAGTCTGGGCTTAGAGCCATTTTCAAGCACAGCTTTTTCAAGCCTTGCAGAATGGAACAATAGAGCTGATATCCGTCCTTCCCACTTGTACGCCTCTAAATACATGGTAAATGAAGGAGCCCTTTGTAGAATGATGGTGTCTATCTGTATGTCTGGGCAGTAATATTCACAAAAGTATCTTTGCTGAAAGGATTCACACACAATAGGAGAATTCTAGTTTTGCACCCAGCATGTTCAAAACTTGTGCAGTTCTGGGGACAGACAGTCATAGAAAAGATAATTGCAAGATTCTTACTGGGGGCAGAAAAATACCATTTTTCTGAAAAACATGACAGACTACAAAATGGCTGATTCTGCTCTTTATGTGGTGATTCATTATCCCCTGTTACCAGAAACAGATTTATCAATTCATCGATGTAAGGAAAACTCATCTTTTCCAATGATATACAATAAATCCTTGCTTGTCAGCTTTACCCTGAAAAATGCAAAGCATCCTGCAAGAAGCAGCCCCACTGTGCCCTCCCATGCACAAAAACTCTGTTTTCCTGAACTGCAAATCTAACCTTCCTAGGAAATACAGTAATTTGACTGTGATGATCATCTCATTAACAGAAGTGGTATCCCTTGTCTCCATTGTTAGTAAATGTATATTCATACAGAAAACAGCCTGTTTAACCCATCATTATTTTTGGATACGGATATACTATTTTTTCCCTCTGTGGATAAAAACAAGTTTGACACAAAATGTAATGTTTCCCTTAAAACGTATTTGTATGGGACTGTAAGCTGATAATAGAGAAGACAGGGTGATTGAAACCTTCTGGGCTTCAGTGCTTCTAAAGAACAATCCCTGTCATTGATACCTTCAGTGGGATTTATCAGACTTCATGTGCTTATACATGAGCCAGCCACCCTCCTCCAATGTCCAAACAGGCAGAGAGGAATGGACAATTCAAGGACAAAAATCAGTGTGTCCTGGTGCAGACACATAAGTGAATTGGTTGAATTACAAAAGTTCTTCTTCCTCTCCATTTCACAGAAGAGGGCCCAATGGGCCAGGTCAGGTGTAGAACCATGTACCACAGACACCTCAAGTTAGGTGAGACTATCCCTAACCCTGATGTGGGCTGTGTTCCCCCTAAACGGAAGGTAATCTGTTTTCAGAAAGAACTTCAAAGAATTATTCCCTCTTGTAAGATCTGAAGTTCACCTCTTTGTTCCAACAGATACAGTTGTCTCTGTACAATATGCCATGTATTGGAGCCCCAGTAGCCTGTTTGTGAGAGTTGCATTTGCCCTCAAAGTAATATCTATGCACTGGAAGCACCTGTATCTTGACCAGCTCTCACAAAGATTACTGATTCTCTAAGTCAACTGGAAATATTCTTCTTTAAGTACATCCTTTTTTTGAAGGTTTTTGCAAAATAACTGCTTCTCAGAGGCATGGTGACTATCCTCAAAATAAATTCTCATTTCTTTTTTATCATGCAAATATACTCGACTTGTACTTTTAAAATCCTTTCTCTGGATATGTGATTTTGGTTTTCGTTTTCACAGTCTCTAGGATCTTGCTGATCTTGCAGTCCACTATGCACTATTCTGTTTTCCTTCTGAACAGTTATTTTCTGCAGCCTGACAAAATCTGATTGCTTTTCCTCAACTTAAAAAAGGAGCCTTAGCAGTTCTGTTTCTCCTTTGAGTCCCTCATATCCCATCTGGACTCAGATTCTGCAAACCCTCCAAAACTGCATATTCAGCTCTGCAATCTCAAATCTGTTATAAATGATGCAGCAGTCCCTTCCTTTCTTTCAGCTTCTCATATCAAGTTGATGCCTTTCAAATGCATCATTCTTTTCAAAGCACAGTACTTTTCAAATGTCTGTGACTGTCTAGCTGTCTTACTCTTCTTCATTTAAATATAGCTATTAAGCCTAGTGTGTCCAATCCATTAATATTAAAATAAAAATTGCTACCTTTGGTGTGTCCTCCTTTCCAGAAGGTCCATTTGCATTCATGAATACACAAAATCCTTGCCACTGATGTTTCCAGTTGGCAGGATTTCTGGAGTGTTTGAGGTGCTTTGGGGTTTCTACCTTCTGCTCCAGTTTCTCAAGTCTTCTCTCCCACTTTTCTTTTTCCACTTCCACTACTCCATGTAGAGTGGCTAATGTGATGACTAACATGAACCTTGACTCAGAGTGTTTATCTCTGAGGAGGCTTCCATATAACAGAAGATAAAAGAAGAAAAATTGTAGGAAAGAGCTTGAACGAAAAGGAGAAGGAGGGATTTTCATGCCTAGTTCTTTATCAGGTTGTTCATCAATTAACACTACTAAGACACAGGTCACAAGCAAGATGAGCCAGACCTCTTAAATGCCCAGTCAGCTGTACAACCCAGAAATTTCCATGTCTGTTACAAAGACAGAGTTTCTTTCTTTTATAGACTTTCCTTCTTTCTAAATCAAGAGAAAAGAAGACATGGTTGGGAATTACTGCTAATGGGTAAGAGTCAGACAGGATATGCTGGAAAATTATTTAATGACTCTTAAACACAATAAAAGAAAAGCTTGAGAAGAAACGTGTTATGTAAACTTGACTCTCCAGCCAAGAAGTATATCTTTTCCCTGTTTGCTTTAATTCAGCGATTTGGAAAAAAAACCCCAAAACAATCAAAAAAACAAACAAGCAAAAATAAAACCAAAAAACCAAACCAAACAAAAAACACTCACAAAAACCCGAAACAAACAAACAAACACATCAAAATGATTACTGATTTGAGGGCAGAGGGAAAAGGGAAGAATTCATGCCAATGTCATGGAAATGCGAATAGTTCTGTGGGGCTTAGTTGCCAGCTTGCTTTAAACCACAACAATTATATTATAAATACTAGGTTGGATGTGGTTTACTTTTTGTATAATGAAGAGAACCATCCAGACTGTTGATTTTGAGATGAGCTCTCACCTCCAAATCCTGCACCTGGGGATGCAGTAATTGGCCCGATGAAAGAGCCTGACCTCCTTCCGCGCTGTGGAAATTGTCAGTGAGATGCATTGGGTTGGGGATTAAATCAGCCTGGGTGGTCTTGGCTGACTCAGAAACAAAGCTGATATTTCCAGGAAGGGAATAATAGAACATTTAGAACTAAGAAGCTTTCTGATCTGGAAGAGAGTTCAGAAACATACAACTTGCAGGTCTTTTTCTCATCAATATCCTTTATCACAGAATCATAGAATGTACTGAGTCAGAAGGGGTCCATCAGGATCATCAAGTCCAGCTCCTTTAGAACCTTTATAATTCCTTTATAACCTATTAAATTAGCTGCTGATACGAAAATGCCTCCACTGCTCAAACTTGCAAGTAAAATGGTGATTTTTTTTTTTTTTCCATTTATTATAAAGAGTAGCAGTGGCAACAGTATGAAGTCATGGTCATTTTTTATTCTAGCACTCTGCATTTCTCAAATGAACCTTCTGAACTTTTAATTTCTGGAGGCAGAAAACTTCTAATTTCGAATAGGCTAGAGTGAAATTCATTAAAATTATTATCACAACAAAGAGACAAAATCATTTCAATGCAAGAGAACAATTATTATTCATGAATTGTGTTAACAAAGTAACTTTTAAATGAAAGAACACTTTTTTACTTGAAACATTTTAATAGGTATAGTGTTTTCTTCTCCAAGTGTCACCTAATTGTCCATGAGGATTTGTCCAGACCTGGTACATCTGTGGCAGTTGTTCCCTCTGCAGCTGTGTTGTTTGGGGCCAGTTGCTTTCCAAACAGATGTGCTGTCAGTCTAAAGAAGCAAGGAACCCTGCCCTGTACACAGCATGGTAGAAGCAGGGCTGTGCTGTTACTAATCAAGTCCTTGTACCACATCATGTAGCTTTACTGCCTCAGGTGTTTACCAGCTTTGTATCTCTGCATTGCATTCCAGGTCCCAGTGAGGATGTGTCCATAGAGAACTAGTGACTGACTGTCATTTATTTCCAGCCAGTGGACTTGAAGGCATGTGATAAGGTGCGCCTGTGATAGACCATAAACCACCGTCAATGCATCCAGCAGATATCCAAGTTGATTCAATCCCATCCATCAAATAAAGCAGTAAGGCTCCTCCCTTGTCTCCTCCAAACCATGCACTCACTCTTGTGAATGAGCACAATGTCAGTCTGCTCACTGGAGCATACTGTGATCCACCTGGCTTGCTAAGATAGCAGAAGAATATCCCCCATTTTTACTGGGTGATTAAAAGCTTAAAGAACAACAGAAAAGGCTGGCAGAAGATAAGAGCAAAAATGTGCTCCAAGGAGGGAGAACTGGGACTCCTCCTTTTTGGCAGCAATCAGCTGTTATATTTGGTGCAAACAGCTCTGTGCAAGACTCATCCATGAGGATGAAGCAGCTGTAGATTAAAAGAGAGGATCACAATGAATAGGTACAGTTTATAAAACTGTAAGGAAAGTCTCCAGCAACAGACCCACAACCCAGACTTGTAGATTTGTTTCCAACAGGGATACAGATCTGAAATGCAATGCTCTAGCACTCCAGGCCACTGTGCTTCCAGCTGGTGCAGTCAGACTCAGGAGCTGTATCATCAGCTCTCCAAAGGAGTGGTTACGAAGCTTTCAGACGTTTGGGGTAAAAGGGATAGAGAGCAGATTTTGTGTCAACTTGTGCAGTATGGCATGTAGAGTGGATTTCAAACATGATATTTGGGATCAGGAAAGCAGGAGATAAGCTATTTTATAAACATACTAATTTTTAGGCAAAAAACAGCATGGAAAAAGGGCATTTGATGGTGGCAATGCTATTGTGAAGACATGAAAAGGAGTGAAAGGTAAAGACCAGAAAAGCATCAGACCTTTGCCGTACATTTTTTCAAATAATGTAAACTTTTTGTGACTTTGCATAGATTTTGGCAAGACCTGAAATAAGCTTTCTTCCTTAACAGTGTGATATAGTGCATGCAAAGGGTATGTCTTGATGGGAAAAATGTTTCTGTGCTGTGCAGGACATTCAGCGCAGTGATGTCTATCCAGAACTTATCTCACACATTAGGGGTAGAGCCATGCTTTGCATAGTTGTTTCCCATGTGCTTTGCAAGCAAGGTAGATGTGGCAGAGATGCTCCTCTGAGACCTGTACTAAGCAGGAACTAAAATAATTGGAGATTTTAAAAGGGATTTGAAGGGGTGGGGGAAGCATGGGAGAAAGTGTAAAGCTGAAGAGATTCATCATTAGGTTCACATTTCAGATTTCACTGACTTTCAACATCTATTGATTCTTGGTTCCCTTTCAGCAGTTCCACCTTATTAGGAAGGTAAATTACTGACAAGAACTGAAGAAATTGCTATCACGTACTGCTACAGAAATACTGTGTGATTAGCACAAAGTGAGTCATATGTTTTTCACAGTGTGGGAGAAACCATACCTGCTTGAAAATAATCCCTTCTCACTCCGTATAATCCTTTCAGTAGTACACTCTAACACATAAAAGCAGGGTCACAGTGCTCTCAGACAACTCACATATTTCAGTTGCCTCCTAAAAACACCAACTCCTGGTACTTTTATTCCTTAGCGCAGTGTTGGAAGGAGCTGCTTTCTGCAGTGTACCTAACAGAGTCACCACTGACAAAGGAAGACTTACAGGTACATTGAACAATTATACCTAAGATATCGTAGGTCAGTTGACTAGAGCTCTATGACATTCATTGCATGGTGCATTTTTTTAAAAAATAGTGTAAATTAATTATTTACAGCCTCAGGCCATAAAGTTTTGTACAATCTCATATGGAAGATCTCTTCTAGAAGTGTGAGCTTAGTAATTCCTTCGTCAAAGGTATATCCTGAAAAATGAAGCTGGCAGCTCAAAGGTCCTGAAAGGATATCTGGTATTGTGGATGTCAGTCCACAATTCTTGCATTAGTATTTTGATAATCTTCCTTCTTGAGCTGGCTGCCTACAAAGAATAATGCTTAGTCCTATCTGCTAAATAAGTTTTCTTTGAAAAGGGGAGAATTACTTGAGTTTTAATTCATTCTTTAATTCAGTTTAAGCCTAAAATGTTCTAAAACAATACAGAAATAATTCTTTAAGAGTTCCATCTTGTCATCACCACAAGCTGTGATGGTAGCATCCCTACCCTAGATTGGGTACCACTGCAACATAAATTAACCATAATGACAGTGATTGTGAGATGGTTTGAAATGGGTGGCAGAGGGAACAGACACTTGCAACCTCCCCTCAGCATTAGGCTATAACATTTAAAAGCTAATGAGCTAAAAAGGAATGAATGAGAAAATTAATAATGCACTGCAGAGTAGAGCATTCAAGAGAAACTTCTCCTCCCCTCCATACCAGGGCTAATTAGTGTGATCTATCCTAATAAAAACAAACCCTAAGCACTACTTCTTCATTTTTAACAACCTGTATTACAAGTTAATGTATAAATGCTCTTTGTAAAGTACAGAATTTGAGTAGCTATGAATCATGACACTTAAAATGACATTTTCAATTGTGAAAGAAAATTCAAGGACACTGATTTTTCAAGTGGTTTGTTGTGTTCATATTGCTGTTAAGGTGTCCAGGTGGTTGTTCGATCAAATAACTGCTTTTTTTTCTTGTATTGGTGCATGCTCCCAAAACAATACAGAAGTTGGACAATTTTTGCACTAATTAATAGTCCATGCAATCTTATTTTACTGCAGACAAAGGACTTGCCCAGGATGCAACTGCTAGCAGTTTGGGCCTTCTGTGTTAAAATACTAGCAGCAGGCAAGAAATTGCTATAATGATCACCACGGAATACAAATGGACCAACTTGTCTCAAAGGGAATTTTGTCACACTAACAAAAAGGACATGACTTTCAAGTTGACATAAACTTGCAAGACAACTAAAGGGAGTAATGAATTAATGAGTCACACATAACCACTCCCACATTTATAGAAACTGTCCTTTCCTCAGAGGGTAAGTAATGCATCGCTCTCTTTTTATTCTGCATATAGAGAATCATAGCTCATAGAAACATTTAGGTTGGAAAAGACCTTTAAAATCATTGAATCCAACCATATAGATAGCACTGACAAATCCACCACTAAACCATGCCCATAAGTGTCACATCTACATGCCTTTTAAATACCTCCAGGGATGGTGATTCAACCACTTCCCCAGGTGAGTGCTTTTATCAACTTATTCACACATGCAGATCATTATGTCCTCATATTCTTTCCCACCTTTGCATTAGAATCAAAGAATTGTGAAATGGTTTGAGTTAAAAGTGACCTTAAATATCATCTAGTTCCACCCATCCTGCCATGGGAAGGGCATCTTTCACTAGACCAGGTTGCTTAAAGCCCATTCAACTTCACCAAGAACACCTCCAGTGATGTGGCATTCACAACTCTGAACAACCAGTTCCAGCGTCACATCACCCTCAATGTAAAAATATTTTTTTCTGATGTCCAATCTAACTCCATCCCCTTTCAATTTAAAAATGTTGCCCCTTGTACTGTCACTGCAGGCCATGGTGAAAAGTCTCCATCTTTCTTAGAAGCCCCCTTTTTATACTGAAAGACCACAGTGTGTATATGCAAGCACACAGTCTTTGAATGCTTCCTAGGGAATGCTCTGAAAAAGGAGAAAATTGATTGAGAAACAAGTGAAGTTCCTAACCAGTATTCCTCCTTGGGGAAGAACTGGCATTGAGAGTTACTTTTAACTTGAGACTTACTATAGTAGAGACTAAAACACTGACAAAAATCAATTAGGGCATGGTAAATTATAAACTAATATTTAATTTTTGGGTTTTTTCCCTTAGTTTGGCAATGTCTTGGGTAAAATAGTACATGCATAGTGCACGTGGTTAGTTCTGTACATGATTTGTTCTGTAGATGCAATAACCATAGGTAAAAATTTTTTGGATATTGGTTGAACAAAATGTCAATCTTGATGGTGGTTTTGCTACTGCTAGTGACTGGGGAGTATTAATTACAAGGAGATGCCAGATATCGCTCATTGACATCAGTTGTTCCTATGTCCATAAGTCTTGCAAACTTCGCATAACTTGACAATATCCATGAATCACCAGGTGACTTTCAAGGCATGGAACTCACAATTACAGAACTTTATGATTTATACTTGGGTTAATTAGAAATTTTGACTGTTAATAAAACTGCATGTATTACAGTTTATTTGGACCTTCTGTGACACATGTACTTGAATTATGTGGCTGTATGTACACATAATTTTTGTTATATTTGTATAAGCATTTAAATAAGTACACTGGGTGTAACCTTCTCCCTACCTTCCTTCTGGGGCTAGCAGGATAAAGAAAACTGGGGAAATTCTCATCCTATTGGAGAAGAGAGAGGGTCCTCTCCAGTCCCAGAGTGCTGGGGTGGAGGGTTACAGGAAGGATAGGCAGTAGAGGCAAGATAGCAGGTGTGAGTGACACTATATGTAAGGGAGAGGTTTGATTGCACAGTCCTTACAGTTAGTGGTGATGTGGTTGATGTGATGGCAGGAGACTGTATTCGCCACAGTGATGACAAAAGGGTTGAGTTTAAAATTTTCAGTGAAATAAGAATAAAGGACAGCAAAGTTTCTACCCTGGCCTTCAGAAGCACAAGCTTTGAGATATTCACAAAGATATTTAGCAAAGTATTTTCACTTTCCAAGGCTGGTCAGTCTTTAAGAACAATCTTTTATAAGATCAGGAGCAGGAAATTCCAGTGTGTCCTAAGTAAAGTAAGTGGTGCAGAAGACCTGACTGGGGAGAGCAGTCCTGCAGACAGGGATCTGGGGGGCTGGTTGGCGGCAGCTCAGTGTGAGCCTGCAGTGAGCCCTGGCAGCCAAGAGAGTAAACCCTGTCCTGGGGTCTGTCAGACACAGCATTACCAGCTGGCCAGAAGAGGTGATTGTCCTGCTGTATTCAGCACTGGTATCCTCTCCCCTTGAATGCTGTGTGCAGTGCTGAGCTGAGAGCTCAGAAGGATATGAAGGTCCTTAAACACACCCAGAGGATGGCAAGGAAGCTGGTGGAAGGGCTGAAAGGAATGTCCTATGCAGGGCTGCTAAGAACCTTGGGCTTGTCTAGTTTAGAGGAAAAGAGGCTGACAGGCAACTTTTTGCTCTCTATAGCTTCTGGAGGAGGGGAAGTGGAGAGATGTTGGGGTCTCCTCCCCCTGCCATGGAGCCCTGGGAGAGGGGCCCTGGGGGGGAGACACGGGGTTTCCCTGCCCCTGGTCAGCCTCGTTCCCCATTGGTTGGTTTGTGTTCCCCGGTGTGGCCAAGGACCCTGGGGTCCCATGACTGCGGAGCTCCTGAGGAGAGCCCCGGCCATGCGGCTGGAGAGATAAACACCTCTGAAATATCTACCGCGAATCTGTCCATATATACTTCCTTTCCTCAGGACTCCTGGTTTGATATATGCGTGTTACAGTAATCCCCGCAGTAACAGAGAGAGACATGCTTACGTCTTCCTCCTTATATCATCCAGAGATAAGATGAATAGGAATGGTTCAAAGCTGCACCAGGGGAGATTTAGACTGGATATGAGGAAGCATTTCTTTATGAGAGGGTCATCACACACTGGAACACGCTTTCTGAAGAGGTGGTCCATTCCCCAAGCCTGTCAGTGTTTAAGAACCATTTGGACATAGTTTTTCAACTAAATTAGTCAGGCACAAGGACTAGATGATTTTTGTAGGTCCTTCCAACTAAATTTGCCTATTCTATTCTATTCTATTCTATTCTATTCTTTTGCAAACTCATGTGCATTCACAACAGTTTTGTTTCCCTTTAGGTCTGCAGTGCTGCCTGCACAGTACATTGGTGGCATATGAAAGTAGCATGTGGGATCAGCATAAGACAAGAGAGAGTTTATCTGTTAGCTGTGTGCTAGTGCTTGAAGAGATCACTGCAGCCTGTACCCAAGGAGAGAGCCTGTGGACAAGATAAACAGTGATAATAGATAATAGTGCCCAGGTTTCCTATGCTCAGTGTTTATGCAGGCAAGCTGGAGACAGAGGCAAGAGAAGACACAGCTGTAGGCATATAAGGTAAAATACTCAGCAATACACTGAGCCCTGCGCAACACAGGCCACTGCATTTCACCCAGGTATGCACAGACAGGCCTTGTGCCAAACTAAAGGAAACCTTCCAGACTGACTTCTAGCCCAAAAAGGAAGATATCAGGGAACAGAGGTCCCATTCCTTCCCTTGCTGTCTTGTTCCTTTTGTCAATTGCTTACAATAGAAAAAGTTCTGCCTAATTTCTTAATTGCAAATGGTTATTTCCATCTTCTAGTATTGATTCTTAGTTCTTTCTCTCTAATTCTTTAAATTCCAGCATTCCTCTGTGTCATGAGAGCACACTAAGTATTGGTCTTATAGACTGAAAACAAGTAATTTGTAAGATTTTGTTCTAAAAACACTAAGCTCATTAATTTGGTCCCAGACAAGAATTTCCTTCAGCCCTCAAATATTTCTGTGGCTCTCTATTGATCATCTACAGATATTATTAAGCACTCCTGAAAGGATGCAGTACTCCAGTGCTGGGTTTATTTATCCCAAATACACAATGAAAAGAGCAGTCTGACGACGTTTACCAGTTACTGTCCTGATTACAGATTCAGTATTACTAGCTCTTTTTACCACCACATCTGTTTGTTCAACACAGTCAGGAAATTGCTTCAGAACTGCTGCTGCTTAGGAGTTACTTTGCCATGCTGTGTATTCTCTACATGGTGTTACCACCTCGTACTGGTACTTACACGTGTAACTTTGTTGTTGGCTGTATTAAAACACAGCTTGGATGGACTAAGAATACTAAGCAACCCTGATCAGTCATTCTGTCTGCACATTCCTGTTTGTTGCAGCGACTGTGTTGGTCTATAGTTTTATCTGCAATAGAGTGAGAGACTGAATGAAGCAATTCAATGCCTTAAACTCCTAATGGGCTTATACTTGATAGGATCAGTCATTCATGTTTGAGGTGTGATTCATGTTATATTTAACAGCTTTACACTGTGTATGGGACTCCCTCCTTTCTGAGTCTGAGCTGTGATCTGCCTTCCTGCTTGGATCTCTATCAAGGATAGTCATAAAATAAATCTTGGGGCTTATTGCTAGTCCTTCCTACAGGGGTCCCACATTCTTTGCTGCCAAGATGCACGAACTGGGTAGACAGCTTCCTCTCAGACTGCCTTGAAGTAGTGTGGACACTGGACACCAGGCTCACACGCTCCATGTTAGAGGCTCTGTGGCTTCACAGTGGCTGCACAGAAGTGGGTAAGTGAGTGAAATGTTCTCTAGCAGTTTCAAGTGTGTTGACTCTGAAAAGATAGCACATATGTAACCTCACTTACCAAAGGCCTAATCCACAGAGTTCATGTTCTGCAGTACAGTACTGACTTTTAAGAGGAATGCCAAAGCAAGCTAAATGCTCTAAAGAGTGAGAGATATCACTATCTTTAGCATTAGAATGGAAACCTGGATTAGAATGGAAATATTCTTAACATTTCCTTCCATATATGTAACCTTCAGTACATCAGCTTTACATTATATCACCTAACAATAGGACTTTGCTATTGCTAGGGTTTCATTACTGCTAGCACTATTATATTTCCCCCCTTTCATTTCTTTAGTTTTATGCATTTTTTATATTTTACATAGTGCTATTTCCCTACTTTCACGTTTTTATTTTTTGCCATTCCTGTCCACTGGCTGACCTCTTTCCTCTGCTGAAGAAGGGACTTGAGCCCAACACTGTGGGATTTTACTATCCTGTTTGCTTAAGGGCTCCTGTCTGCTACACTGTTAATGCTGATGATTTGTTATACACAGCCACTAAGGCATATTCAATTTGGTGCCCACCATTGAAGAGCACACTGCCTAAGCCACCAAGCTGTCATTTTTTATGCCACCTCTGAGCCCTGCCTCATTCTACAGTGTAAGTCTAATCTAATACTCCTCTTCCATTTCATCTGCTTTCTCATGGCTACACTGTTCTCCTGTTCTATTTTACTGATAATTTTTCTTAGACTGAAAACTATGTCCCCTAAAAACCAGAAAATATATGTCTTACAGTTGGGACCATCTCTGTCTTTACAAATCCAGAATAATCAGGTCATGGTAGCTGGTGTCCAGGTAGCATGTAGCTGTTTCAGAAATTATTTCATTTTCTAAATTCAGCATGGTCCTGTAAACCTCCAAGGTGAATTTAGGGAAGAAAGTTGTAATATTTTTAATTAAAGGGCAAGCCACTTCTAATTATCTTGCATTGATGGTGAGGAAAGGAAAAGCAAATTTCCCAGCCACTCATGTACCACTGACTCTTAAGTCATAATATTAAGGTCTGTTTTAACAATGAGTGAAGAAACCAATAAAGAATTTAGGATCTTCAGTCCCTGAAAGTGACTTACTTGGACTTCGTCAAACATTGTTATTTATTACAATGAGGTTTAAAATAATAATTTTCCATATATTTTCCTCTATCTACAATATTTTAAATGTGTTAAAAAGTGTATGAGATTATACATGCTCCAAGTTGTTTCATTTTCCTTGGAAATACGTGATTGGAAGTCTGCAGAACCTGCTAGGTAACTTCTCTGTTAGGATCTGGAGACTGCACCCAGCAGCAGTGCTTCTGCACAGCGGGACCTGCTATCCAACCAAGGTACAGATAACAGAGGAGAGAGAAATTTGGGAAAATGGATTCCTAAAGGTCTCTGGAGAATGTGGTTTAAATAGAAGGGAGCTTTAGTGGAGCAGAATTGACAAAAAAGAGTAAGCCATTGATGCTTTGACTGATTGATGATTGATTGATTGATTGATTGATGCATTGAAGCCTTTACAAGCCAAATGTTGGTGAGAGATACTGGTGTGAACAGGCCTGAATGTGTCACTGCACATTAGATGAGACTAAAAGAAGAGGACTAAGCACCCAGCTGACCCCATTTAACAGGAAGAGAAGTGGGACCTGTGTTACAACATGAACTGGGAGTCAATGCCTAAATAGCATCTGAGAATGTGTAATGAATGTGTAAATGGAAGGGAGTCCCTGTGTATTAGAGTCAACTGAATCCTGCTATTAGTAATAGGCAGGAGATTGTAGTGCCTGGCGTTTCAGCTTTCTTTCCATTTGTACAGCAGTAGCTGGCCTCCACGGGCTCAGCTTGAGGCTTTCAGTCTAGGGTATATTGTGGATAACAGTTTCTGATTCTCCTCCTCCTTTTTTCTCTCCTTCTTTTATTCATTGTGCTTCAAGTCAAAGCTTGAGGCAGCAGATGGATTTAACAGCATGGGATCAGCAAATTCCTATTATGATGAACTGAGAGAGAGAAAAACCCTAACTTAGCTCTATTCATGCAAAAAGGAATAATTGCTTGTGAGTCAGTGAAGCTAGGATTTCATTCTGTGCATCCAGACTCCTCCTGAGTACTTGAAAGTGGAAGCTCTGGGAGGGTTTGGCACTTTTAAGGGTATTCTTACAGAGAGAGATTGCAGAGGGTATTAATAAAGTAAAAAATTATCAAGATCTTAATATTTATTTTCCTTGAAAAATCATCTTAACAAGCTGGGGATGATTATACTTATAAAGCAGCGCAATTAAAGTAGAGCAAGTTCTGTTTCTGATGTATCTTGACCTGCTTAAGGACTATACCTTCTGGTCATTAGGATAAGCTTGCTCTCTTGGACAGCATCCTACACATTGACATGTAGGTGTTGAAAGCAAACAGTAGGTGGCCTCAGAACATTAGCATTGCTCTTCCCTGGGAGCAGCAGCAAAGCGAGGGCAGAGCCCGGCTGATCCTCAGCGGCTCCCGGCCGAAAAAAACTTTCCCTAATTGCAGGAAACATGCTGAGATGTGTCCTGCAGCCCAGCGCTGTGGCTTTCTCCTGGAACAAGGAGACGTGTTAAACCCGAGTGCAGACTCCTGTAATCTAACTTTGCTTTGCTGTTTTAAACCCGTTTGACCATTGCCATGTCTCGGAAATTATAGGAAAGATAAGTGTTGAACAGAGAAAGTGAGGAGATAAGCAATTCTCATCATCTGATGCGGCACACTGGATCTGTGACCTACCTGTGGCAGTGAAGAATGACTGGAAAATTCACTTGCTGCTTTACCATGAAATATTCTCTACTCCCATGCCTTGCCTTTCCAATATCCAGTGAATGGCAGCATCTGGTGGTTTGGAAGATGAGGGCTCATTAGCCACCATGAGCTACTTCATGATTTGTCCTGCCTTCTTTAGGGAAGTTTTGCAGCCAATAAAGAATTCACATCAAACCTGTAGGCTTCAGTGTCATGAGAGTCAGTCTGCAGCCTTGGTCAAGGTTTGGTCCCCTCAAGTACAGTCTGTATCATCAGTATCTAATCCTGGCCCTGAATTCCTATGCTTCAGGAAAATCCTTTATCTCAGATTCCAGACCCAATGCATGGGGAAAATCCATTGGCAATAACATAACCTGTTCCATCAGTGCCTTTCTAGACTACCAGATCATATCAAGGGCAGGGAGAAGGAGAGTCTGTTATTGCATCTACTGTTCAATTTTTTCATTGTTAACTTCTCAGAAAATAAGAGGAGCCTTGTGCACTACAATGGCAGTCATCATTCTTCTTCTCAACCCAGGCTGCTAGGGCAGAGGTGCATTTTCATCCCACTTCCTCGTGTGTTCTCCGCGTTCATATAGGTAAAACCACAGGTTACCTCGGGGAGTGTACCCCTTCTCTTGAATGGGGAGGCACCTGCTTTTGATAGCAGAGACTCTGGTCTGTACTGGTGGAGCATGGAAAATTTCCTCTTTAATCTCCTCTCTAAGTTTCTTGTGGCTCTCTTTAATTTCCTCTTTTAAATTCCAGAAATTCTTGATCAGTCTTTCCACAAAAGAGATGTAGGCCCTTAACGGGGCAGAGATAGTTTCTTCTTATATCTGGAGCGTGCCAACCAAAGTTTCCACTTTTGGTTCTCCCTCCTTCAATGAGATCACTCCCAATGATATGACACTGGTTCATTCCACACAAATTTCTGCCTCATGTTTTATGTGCACTGGATGCTGTCTGGATTATTAGGGAATTGCTCATTATCTGAAAATATTATCTCCAGCACAGCTGATTCTCTCAGGTACCAGACACCTTGTGCCATGTTGTTCCACCCTTTGTGGCGCACTAAAACTCATCTTTGCATGGATATCTTTCCCTCACACTTGACAAGAATTGTCTAGAGAGGCTGCAAGTTTCTGGTCTTTTCCTGATTCCTTGGTCAACACCAGCATCCCGGGAGAGGGATCCCAGTTGTTTGGCTTCACTACTATCTAGTGCCACACCATTGGCCACAATGTCCCAGCATCAGAGCAGCCAGCTCAATAGGGGCTCCCTCAGGGATAGGGATCAGGTGATTATCACTGGTCCCGTTTCTTTGACTGGTTTTGAAGATCCTGCTTCCTCTTCATCACCCCCTATGAGAATTGATTTGGTCTCGTACTTCTCCTTAACAGGGGCAACTGCTACTGGTGTGGGTTGTCCCTCTGGTTCAGCTGCAGTGTCAGTGGCCATTGTGCCTGTCGGTCTGCTTTCCTTCTCCTCCCCTGAAGGTGCGGTACAGTAAGAAACAGCATGTGGTAGGCAGTAGCCAGGGCCCAGCACATCTTCATTCCTCTCTGGAACTGCCACAGCGTTTTCTTTCAAATACTCTGCCATTTTATCAGGGTCCTGTATTTGTTCGGGGATCAACTTCCAAATCATTGGAGCAGAATACTTCTTCAAAAGCAGGCCCATTTTCTTTCATATTTCATGCTACTCAGGGCAATCCACCCCTGTGACATGTCTCTGGACAAATTCCCTAGAAATCTCTGTCCTGACTCAACACAGTGTAGACCATACAGAGAGACATTGCCGATTTAGCAGCAAGGATATGCTGTCCTTAACAACCAAAGGGAATTCAAAATTCTCAAAAACTGTTGTAGCAGACCTGAATGAGGATAAGAGGGTAAAAGGCTGGGAAAAGTCATCCTCTCCTGTTCCCCCCATCAGCTGGGTACTATTATTAATGAACTGCCAGAGGCAGCAGCCAAGGCCAGGACAGGCGAACAACACCAAATTCACATCCCAAATGACCCTTATTGTCCTTGTCGTTATCATGTCATAAACTGAGGTCACAGTACATCACCAAAGCAATCCTACTCCCTCTCCCTACCCTGACAAATATTATCAGGAGGAGCACATACAGGAAGATATACTGGGCTAGGTACCACACCCACATGAACAGATCGAGCACTGTAAACCGAGAGTTCTGTATGCAGTACACAAATACTTCCATCAAAATATTATTTCAACTTCTCTGTTGAGCCCTTGATGTTGGGCATCAATTAAATGTGCTGGGTTTAGCCCCAGCAATGAAATTAAGCTCCAAATAAGTCACTCCCCTTCCCCCTCCTCTTTCAGTAAGGAAGGGACAATAAATGAGGGATTATGAGTTGAAATAACAATTTACTAAAAGCATAATTACAACCACAGTATTAATAGCAAAATTACATAAAAGAGAAGGTGTTTTATGCACAAAAGGGTATTCACCAGTGGGAACAAATAAAACAATGCCTCCTGAAGATCTTTATGTCTCTGCCAGAGAGAAGAAATGCTGCAGAAAACACACTGGCAAGTCTGCCTTTGTAGAAAAGATCTCCAAACTAAAAAACTGTGGTGGGAGTGCTGCCATGGGTGTAATGAAACTTTGCCTGACAAAGAAGTGTTTTATTTTGAGTCTAGATCCATCAGCAGAGCTGCCTCGGAACACCTCATCCATTAGACGAGTTTGGACGTCTGGAGGGTTGGCTGACACTCACTGCAAAGCCAGGATCCTGGGACTGCAGACAATGTTAGGCTGCCATGTCTGTCCTCAGCTACCCCACTGCCCACAGCAACCCCTGTGCACAGAAGCCCTTCCTGTGATGGGGTCCACCCTTCTCAAAGAGGGGCCTGTTCAGCCTGACCCCTTCCTTTCACAGCTCCTGTGACTCACTGCATGCCTTTATCACCTCCTCTGTATGGTAGTTATCAGATCAAATTATAGCTGCATGGTCCACAATGAGTTAGCTGTCAAAGTAACAGCAGCAAGCATGAGATTAGTTACAATTTGACCTGTCTGGAGAGTGAATACATTAACAGTTTATTGAGGCTGTCTTTCAGTCATGTCCCATGTGGAGCAAAGTATGGGCCTGGACAGTTTTGTGCTGCTGGGACAACTGCAGCAATCAGCATTTAGCTCATCAGAAAACAAGATTTGACCTCTCTGAATTTCAGTAATGATGACATCTAGCTGAAAAGGGAAATCCTTCTGAAATAATCCAGATCCTGTCTTTCCATTTAAGTTCATCTGCTGCTGGTTGCACTTCAGTGCATGGGAATCCCCAGTATTATCAGGACTGATTAGCCAGCAGTGTGAGGCAGAGGGATAGGATGTACTATTTTCCCTCACCATGAAATTACCATTCATGCGTGAGATAAGAACATCCTTCATTTATTCATTGATACGATTTCAAAAGAACCCTGCAATTTCACTTGCCATGCATCTGATGCTGACCTAACAATATGAAATGCCATTTAGTGAGTTATCAGTCCAGACAATTTCAGTCAAAATTTGATTATTTTTTTGTGTTTCTTGGACTAGATTCATACAACATTTAGTTGCTTAAGGCAACTGACTTAGCTGGTACTATCTCAGTTCAAACTGTTGAGGGTTACTCTTAGTTAAGCATCCACATCACATTTGCACAGGCTGAAAATGTCTTTTAAATTGCAGGAAAAGCTCAGAAAGCATGAAAGTACAGTATTTAAGTTCAAATAGCACGTCCTTATTCTTCTAAAAATGTGATAATATTTTTCTTCTCATCCCATTAGTTTTACTGTCTGAGTTGATTAAATATTGGTCATTTTCAGCAGCTTTGGAGCAGAGCAGACCTGGGTTGAGTAATCTTTATGTGGCCATTCTCTAAAGAGCTGCAATGTTCAGGATGTGTAAATCAATACACAAAATTCTGTGCTTTGCTTATATACTCTTGTCTGACTACATCATATAACACATCTGCCTTGCTATACAAAACTGAGGAAGCATCCTGCTGAGAGAGTATCTTGCCATGAAGCCAGGGAGAAAGGCTACACAGCCCTAGGCCCTGGGTCTCTTCCAAGTTCAACGTGATGAGTCCCTTGAAGACCCTAAGCCGTAATTCCTACTCAGTTCACCTGTGGTTTTTCCCTGTTCAGATCCATAGCAGATGTGAGGCTGTGGGTCTTAGCCCAGTAGGAAGATGTTTTCACAGTGTGAAGCCCACGGTTTGCTATGCACACCATGAGAGGGGAGTTCTGGGGGCACAGTTGGAGGTCAGTGCAGGGCAGAGGGCAGCAAAGCTGAAGCGGTCATGCTCAGCTGGTCTAACAGGAGGCAGTCAGGCCGTGTGCTGCTCCTGGGCAGCAGACAGCCCCAGCCCAGCCTGCGGGCATGCTAGCAATGCAGCACCGGTCCTCTGACTTGGAACACTTTGTCAAGAGAAGCACAACCAAATCCTTTTTTAGTCTTCTTTCTGCCTTAAGAAACTTCCCAAGTTTCTGTAATGACATGGCAACCAACGCTATGATTCATTTGACCTGACTTCTATTATATAAATACTAGGCTTGGTCTAACTCAGCATCTCTCTACATTCAAGAGCACATCCCAATCCTAAAATTACTTCTGAGCTGAATCTCACTAAAAGTTGTTCATAAAGAAACACGGGATGTTTGGGTTAGGTTTTAGCCTGGTTGTTGACAAATCTTAAGTAAACCACTGAAGTTCAGTGTCTTTCAGAAAGCAATAATAAACTACCTGTCTCTTAAATGGAGTATGACGAGACTGCAAACCTTTTTCAGATCCATGGCTTAGAGGTGTTGCTGTAATCAGAAGGTACAATAACAGCTTATAAATGTGACATGCTGCCATGATCATTAATGAGAACAAAAATCATATTTATCAGAGGGGAAAAAAAGGCACAGAGCTTAAACTTGTAAATAATTCCATAGTGTTATAAATTTTCCCAGTTCTCCACTCCAAGTTAAAAGACAGGGTCTGGGTCCTGATAAATGTGCTACCTCGTTCAGACAATTATAATGCACCAGAGGAATTCAAACACAAAATGTTTTTGGAAAACACACATAGCAAAGCCTTGAGGGAAGATATGATTTACGGAAAACCTTGCAGCAGGAGGGAGAGGATAAATGAAACACAGAAGTGGGAGGCTGATGGGAGAAAAAGGATAAAAATGGGACAAATTTTGTTTTCAGTTGCACTAGCATAAATGATTTTTACCCCAGTAGTACTTTCCTTTGGAAGGCCTAGATTTCTTTTATATTGGTTTTCTCTTAAAAACCAAGGACCAGCCAAAGCCAGGAAAGGAAAACCATATAGTGTGGTCAGTATTCTGATGTGGGCTTACAGAATTTGTTGTAATGAGGATGGGTATGTTTATTTTATCCCTATGGGATGGAATATGGGGATTTTTTTTCTGAGCAATGAAATAGCTTGTTGTAATATACATATTTGGACTTAACAAGGAGGTGGAGGAATTGGGTTGATTTTTTATCTTTAGTGGACTAGCTGACCTGAAAATTATTCTGCCCTTAGATTTCATGCATATGTATCCATATGCATATACAGGTAGAAATATGGCAGGTCCAAAAGGCTAATAGGTAAGGTCTTTGGAAAGCAAGTACATTAAGAGATAGTAAAAGGACAACACAAAGATTTATCACCAATACCCTTAAACCACTGACTGCACAGGCCAGGCTCACATGCTCTCTTGACATGCAGGATTAGGTCAGATGGACAATAGGACAAGGTAGAACATGTCATATGTCCTTACCCTCTGCACCTTACAGACCACACTTTCAAGGCTGAGCTCTCCTGCATCCGTAAACAAAGCTTGCAATCACAGGATCTTGGCATACACATGGGACACCACCTAGATTGCTCATGGTAAGATGAAGGCCAGGTGTTGGAAGGAAGCTGATGGAATGGGGAGAGAAGTGCCCTCACAAGACCCTGACAGAGAGATCCAGGTGTCACCTGCAGAACAAGGAGACCTGCAGGAACTTCACTGGATCAATGGTAGATTTAACAAACTTAGAATTTTGCCAAAAGGGAAATACTGGAATGGCATTCAGAGAAGTGTAGGGGGTGCAGACAGAGCAGAACAAAATGCCAGTTGACTGAAAGTTTCTCTGTTGTCTCATCTAATGTTTAATACCCTTTTCAAAGTGTGACACATACCAGCCAAAGTGTGGGAGGTAATTCTGTATCACTGGCCTAGGTTTCCTCCTACACAAACCAAATGCTTTTGCTTCGGCCTGTGCTCAGCTTTCACTGTGAGGATACACAGAGTCAGTTCTTCACCTTTTGGAAGATGAATTTGTAATTCAAGAATGCTCTTATCCACACATTTGCAATGAGCAGGTATAACAAGCTCTGCCACCTCTGAATCCTGAAAACTGTTGTTCCCTAAACTAGGATATATCCCTGTTAACAGAGCCGTCATAAAGGTACATGGACCTGCCCCAAACTACATTTCATTGCAATGCCATCACTTTCAGTCAGAAATTTAACTGCCCTCACTATTTTGTCAGGTGCCAGTTAACCAAGGTATATAAGCCAGGATACTCTTCGTGGTCTTTAGGTAGCCTTTCAGGAGTATGTAGGTATGCTCTAGGTACCATGACAGAGCTACCAGCCCCATGAACACATTGCGAGTACAGTGCTGCTGGGACTAGCTACAGGCACTCAGACTAGATGTGGATACCTGGACCCCACTCCTAGTGGCTGATCTCTACCAAGCTGCCTTCTACTCTACTCTTGATTGTACTGATTAGTGTAGGGATTCATATACCCAGACATGTGCAGACCCATTTGAGCCTCCAACAACCTCTTTGAAAAGATACGGGTTTCCTAGAGGCTCTTTATCATGGTAGCCAGCCCTATGCAGGTGTTTTTCCCAGAAAATCCCAATGACATTACACACTGTGTTGAGGCAACTGAATGAGGATTCAGGTCTCCATTGTCTGTGGAAGTATTTTAAATACCTACCCTATAACTAGTTTTCAGTGCCTAAATCTCAACTGAATGTCACTAGGAGATGGAAAGCGGATTTTTCGCTACAGGATAAGACTAACACTGTGATTAATCCTCCTCTGGGCAGCTAAAATACAGTCTTTCAGAAAACAGAGTTTTTTTCACTGTGGATGGAGCCTCTGAGTCTGGAAAAAATCACTATGATATGATGATAATTTGCTACAAATAACCATGGAATTTGCCACATGTGTCCATAGGCAGCAACTCTGTGGGGCCTTTATATAGTAACATTTTGAAGGAAAGGCTTCCAGATGTTTACAGAATCAGAGAATAGTTGAGACTGGAAGGGATCTCTGGAGATCATCTGGTCCAACCCCCACACTACAGTGGCACTAACTACAGCTAGTTCTCCAAGTCCATGTACAGTGAGCTTCTGAAAAATTCCAGGGATGGAGATTCCTCACTGGGCAATCTGTCAATGCTCAGTTATGTCACAATAAAAAAAGTGTTTCCTGATATTCAGAGGGAACCTTCTATGTTTTGGCTTCTGCCAATTGCTTCTGATCAGCGGGCAGTACCGAAAAGATCCTGTCTCTGCTCTCCTTGCACCTTCCTTTAAGGTATCCCTTGAGCCTTCTCTTCTTCAGGCTTGACTGTTCCAGCTCTCTCAGTCTTTCATTATATGTGAGGTGCTCCGGCCCCTTAATCATCTTTGTAGCCCCTTGTTCAACTTTATCCAGTGTGTCCATGACTCTCTAGAACTGAGGAGCTCAGAACTGGACACAATGCTGCAGGTGGAGCTGAGCAGAGGAGACCAACAGGCTGACAATTCTTGGCCTAATACAACCCAGGATTCCATCTGCCTTCTTTGCAGCAAGGACATATTGCTGGCTTGTTTTCAGCTTGGTGTCCACTCCTAGGTCTTTTCCTGCCAAGAAGCTTTCCAGCATATACCGGTGCATGGAGTTTTTCCCCCCCAGGTGCAGGACTTTGCACTTAATGAGGATAAAGTTGAAGTTCATGATGGAATAGAATATCAAAGGTAGAAGAAATGTAAGTTGACAAATATTGATGAGGTACTCCAGAAATTCAGAAACCATTGACTAGATAGTTGGTGCTGAAAGGAACTTGGGATACTGGCAAGCAGGGACAGTGGTGGCTTTGGTTGGACTATTCAGAGGTACACTTTTCTAAAGGAGTCACATGAGTATTGGATGGTGTTTGTCTTTATCCTGCAGTTTGATGCAGTTTGCCCACGAAGCCTAAGAAGTAGGAGTGTGAACAGGAGTTCAGAAGTTATCAAAGGCAGAAAGTAAAGTGGTGAAAGGCAAGGGCACTCCCAAAAGTGAGCTCACTGGCTAAGTCTACTTATAATGACCCAAACAATAGGTAGGAACATTACAGGGCCCTGGACCTTTGGACTGTGGAAGCTCTGGGCAAGACCAATGAGCACTCTCTTAGCCAATAACCGATCTGGGTACTGGCCTCAGCAGGGGCTCAGGATCATCTCAAATTTTTTGAAAGATAGGCAGTGGTTGTACCCATCAGTCCTCATCCCAGAAAGCAGTCCTGGGGACATCAGAGATAGAGAAGATTAGGGTACACATAACAGCTGAAAACCCTCAGGTTTTGCACATGGCAGCTATCCACTGTGTTCTGCTTCCCAAGCTGAATTGTCACTGCTGCCCCTTCCCAACCTAATGATATATTCCATCTATAGTCCCTCTCCAGATGCTAAAGCCCCACCAGCCACAATATGGTAACCTAAAAGGTCTGGGAAAACACCTCTTCTTGCTAGTGCCTCTTTCTTTCAGCATAGATTATTGGCTAACTCAAAGTCAGAATGCATTTGTGTCAGAGCTTGTTTGCAGGCTGTCTTTTTGCTCTGCCACAGTTAGTATGGAAGTTAAATATCTGCAAATGGGGAACTTTGGTGCAACAGAGTCAAGTGGAGGTTGTATATCTTTCTTTGAGGTGATATGAGGGAACATAAGTGAAAGAGGCCTGTTAAACATCTAGAAACCCTTGTGCATTGCTGTAGAGGCAGAAAGACAGAGCTGCAGATGAAAACTTAACCACCTAAAGCCACTTTGGATGTGTATTTTCAAACAGGCAAATCTTACTGGTTTTGTCAGGCCTTGTAGAATTCTTAAGACGCTCTGAAAAGGAAATGAAACAACCCAACAAAACAAGCAAACAAACAAACAAAAAGTCCAACCAGAACCGATAATTCCATCAATCATTGATTCCATTTTTTCCTAGTAAATGTAAAACGCAGTCCATTCACCTGGGGCTTTTAGAGGTTAAATGCTCAGATGCTGAAGGATTTCTATCATTTTGCTCCTCCAGATCTCAAATTCCAAGTTTATTCTTTAATCCTGAGGAAAAGTCTACAAAGTAAGATACGCTTGTTAACAAAACATTTCTCTTCTCATTAGTCCCCATTGTTATTAGCATCACTTCATCTGCCATATGTTTCACATTTAAGCCTTGCTTTAGAAACTCCTAAATCTTGCCTGGGATGTATGAAAATAATTATGAATTCAATAAAATTTGAAGTGTAACATATTCTTGATATAATTTCCATGTTTACCATCTTGACAGATTGGTGTAGTAGAATTTCAGTTTTACTGTCTCCTATTCAAAATAACTTTAGCTCCCCTTGAGGAAAAAATTAATGAAACTAAGACATTTTAAATCTTCAAAATGTGAGATTCTTTTTGTCACAGGATGTCATGCACATGAAGATTCACAGCTATTCTGCTGAGTCACTGTCACAGCTGCACCATGTTGATTCTATTCGTTCCAATACAGAAAAACGAAGTAACACACTTCTGAGGCAGAGTATATTGGGAGTCAAGACACAGAAAGGAATTTCCTAGCATAGTCATGCCTAGTTAGAAGATACTTAAGGCATTTAAGTTTGAAATAAAAGCATCTTGTCGAACTGTCTCCGCACAGCACTTATACATGGTTTTCATGTGCAGGAAAGAGGAACCTTATAAGCTCAAACAATACCTGACTACAAGGTGTACATGCTCCTTCAAGGCCCTGGCATAACACTGTATCTGTGCCCTCTGTATGTGCTCCAGAGGACAAGGGAAGTCTTGGTCACATCAAGGAGATTGATCATGCAAATACCAAAGAAATGAACTGCAATCCCTTACCCTGGTGTCTTCAGCACACACAAAAGCTGAAAGTCCAATACTATTTTAACTGGGCAAAGTTGAAGAGATATTTAGAGAGATTTCAAAAAGCACAACAGTGTTGTGAGACCATCAGCTGAATTATAGGTACTTTCTCAAAGCACAGAATTGCTGAATGTTCTTAATGAATTAATTTCTAAGAGTGCTTATAATAAACACCTTTTTTTTTTTAATTAGGACTGCTGATATTTATTCCAAAATGTCAGAGGTAAACACATAGAACAGTGGGTTTCAGACCAGGTCTTTAGTTCGACAAAATTTTAAGTGCCTAAAAGTCAGCAGAGACTCCAAAAATGATGAAAGCTGGGACAGCAAAATATGGAAGAAAAAATACACAATCGGTTAAGACTGTCATGTGTATGCCATGTAGGGATGCTAAACTGTGGTGGGCTGGCCATGGCTAACGCTTAACTCCCCCCCAGCTGCTTGCTCACTTCCCTCCTCCCTAGGACAGAAGCGGAAAAGGGTAAAAAAATAAGAAGAACAGGAATAAAAAAGCATGTGGATCAATATGAAGACAGAAGGATTGCTTACTAATTACTGCTGTGAACAAAACACATTCAATTTGTGGAAAATTAACTTAATTGACCCCAGAGGAGGAGGTGCTGTGGAATCTGTTCCCTCTGCTCTGTCAGCCAAGACTCCTCCTAGAGCACAAGTCTATGAAGCAGCTAAGAAAAAATGAGAATCAGACAGAATCATAGAATCATGAAATAATTGGGGTTAGAAGGGACCTTTAAAGGTCATCTAGTCCAAACTACCTGTAGTGAGCAGGAACATCTTCAACTAGATCAAGTTGCCCAAAACGCCATCCAGCCTGACCTTGAATGTTTCCAGGGACAGGGCACCTCTGAGCAATCTGTTCCAGTGTTTCACCACCCTTATTGCAAAAAGTTTGTTCCTTATATCTAGTCTAAATCTACCCCCTTTTAGTTAAGTCATGCTTCAGTGAAATATGTTTTGGTTTATTTGTCTTTCATAAGTGTGCTTCTGTTTTGTCATCAATTGGCCAACCTCATCTTTGCAAGAACACACTCAGCTTCTGCCCTAACCTTGCCTATGCTTGAAGCATATGCTTGGAGCTTCCTACCATGTCCCACAATCTCTGTTTTCATTGGTCACCTCACCTGAGGCACTGCTGATTCACTCTTAGTGTCTGCTTGTCAACATGTTTTCAAGCTCTAAAGGGCATTGCACTGAACTGTGAGAGTAATTCTGGGTACCAGTGATATCAGCTGTCAGGTAAATGAAGAAAAATATGCCACAACCCATGGAGTTCAGTATTCTGCAACAGCAGGACTTGGGGTGGAAGAGGCAGTGATACCTGCACTGTCTGGTATTAACATAAAAAACATTAGCCTGTAAAGAAATGTTACCAGCTTGAGATGGTAAAGATTGATTTAGCCTCAGTTCAGTCTCCTACCTATGTGGATCTATTTTACCAGAATCATTTCTTTTTCAACACTTATCATATCTACACTGCATGTATGTGGAGCTAGTTTAACAGCATGGTCAGCAAACCTGGATGGTAGGGTCACCTGTCTGCTTCATCTTGAGTTTGTGATACATACATGCCTTGACATACTTCTCTTGACTGGAGTCAGGAGCAATACATACATTAGAAAGTTATTGTCTCTTGAACCAGCATGAATGATATAGCAGGTTTTCCTCAGACACCCATCACATCTCCTGAGGTTGCCATATGGTGGAGTTCCTGCCAAGTTTATTCCTATCCACACTCTAGTAACAAGCCCCTTTTTATATCTCTATTGGTCTTTTAAGCCTTCACACTCTTCAGGAAAGCAGACATTGGGGTACCGTCCCAGTGAAGTATCATTACGATTCTTCCCTTGCACAGTTCATTCTCCCCTCCCTTCGGGATTATTTGATGACACATTTCCTTGCTCAAAACTATGGAAGCCAAAAAGAACATATGGCCCATAGTTTATAATAAACTCCTGGCAGCCTGCCTCTACGGATGTTTTAGCACATTGTGGGGACTTGATAGCTTGCAACATTTCCTTCTCAGACAGATTCATTTCCTGGTAGTTAGTGTTGGCTGTGTTGACAGCTGCAAGTTTGTGTTGGGACAAAGAGACATTTACGTGTAATGAATAGCAGTAAAAGGCCTGTGTGATAGAGCTTGAGAGGTATAAGGGTTTGCTCTACGAACTGCTCTACTGGCCTTGAGACAGAAAATGAAGAGCTTTCTCTCATTGTAAACTACAAATTGATTCCCCCTTTCCATCAGATCATTGGTAAGCCTTTTCCTTAAATGCAGTGGCAGCATTCAAGTAAGTCCATCTTCAGGATAAAGGATTTCTAGTTTGTGAGCTTATGTAAAGAAATCTAGCACAGATTTTTATCCAAGGTTATAGATGATATGATAGATTTCTTCTCTAGTCATTTTTTCTTGCCTCTGAGTCACAACTTACTGCCCCATGGATTGGGCAGATGTAGCTGCATGCTAGTTTCCTCTGGGGTAAATTGTGTCAGTTCCACAAGGAGTTGCATTGAATGGAAGGGCAGCTGAACTGTGCCATATGCAGGACAGGATCTGCTTGACTTGAGTTTGAAACCACATCATATGCATCCACAGAAGACATCATTCATAAATATTCTTGTCCTTTCATATGTCCTCAAATCTGCATTTTCCTTTTACCTTTAAAGTGCTCCTAGCTCTACCAAGACTCAAATTATGGTTAAGCCACTTCCCCCATAAAAAAATAAGGAGCTGGACTGGAGACAGGATTAATTGCCTAAAGGGAAGTGAACTAGACAGTATCATAGAATCATAGAATGGTTTGTGTTGGAAGGTAACATTGAAGATCATCTAGTCCAAATCCAGTGCCATGGCTAGTAACATCTTCCACTAGAGCAGGTTGCTCTAAGCCTCATCCAACCTGGATTTGAATATTTCTATGGATGGGGCATCCACAACTTCTGTGGACAACCTGTGCCAGTATCTCACTACCCTCATAAAAAAAATTCTCATATCCAGTGTATATTTATTCTCTTTCAGTTTAAAATCCCTTGTCCTGTCACTGCATACCCTTGTGAAAAGCCTCTCTCCCTCTTTCTTATAGGCTCCCTTCTCTTCTCCACACTGAACAACCCCAGCTTTCTCAGCCTATCTCCACAAGAGGGGTGCTCCAGTTCTCTAACCATTTTCGTGGCTCCTCTCTAGACCTGCTCTAACAGGACCATGTCTTTTTTATGCTGGACAGAACTGGACACGGCACTCAGGTGGGGTCTCACAAGAGCCAAATAGAGGGGCAGAATCCCCTCCCTAGATTGCTGGTCACAATCCTTTTTATGCAGTCCAGTATACAATTGGATTTCTGGGCTGCAAGTGCACATTGGTGACTCATACTTTATTTTCACCTTACTAATAAATTGAACATAGAATATCAGGGTTACAGCATATCTGCACCAACACAGCAAATATGACATAAGCCTCACATAAGACTCATGCTCTTCTAATGGAGCAACTGGAAGACAAGCAGAATAGTCTGTTGTGACTAGTAAGTCCCCGAACAGCTATTCAGGCAATGGAATGACAGCCATGTGAAATGCACCTCCCAAGATTACTTTGGTCTTGGTCTTGCAAATTCCTGTTCAGGGACAGGAGCCTTTCTTTTTGCTGTTCTTATACATGAAACATGGATAGCAAATAAAGTTCAGGCTTTTTTTTTTCTTTTTTATTTATTCTAGGAAAATACTCCACCTCAGCATCTTAAACAGGACTGTGTTCTTACATAAACCCAGCTGTTCACTCTGGCAAGGTCTCAGTTCGAGGAAAAAGACTAGAGCACAGAGGAAAGCCTATTCTATTTATTGCACCTGGCTCAGGTGGTTCCCATCCTCAACCCATCCCCACCTATTCATTCCTATTTCTGACAAATTATCTTGGTTTTGGAAAATACCTCTCTTAGAATTTATGATCAGGATTATTTAACACTTCCAAGGGCAGGCAGTTTTATTACAGTGTAAATCTACAGAAAGGAGCGAATTGTAATCTCTGATGATGGAGAGGGAGAGACAAAGGACAGCAGTTCATTCCTTGGTTGGTGAATGCTGAGGGCAGGAGCCAGTAACTAGCTCTGAGCACTATCCTTGGAGAGCTGGTTCATCTGGGTCGTGTGCTGGATGCCTATGCTTCATTTGTTGACATAAATTAGCTTGGAGCAGTTTAGACTTTTGTTGCCTATTATCCACAGATGCTAAGCATAGTTTGAGGGAAACACAGACAGTATCTGCTACCTGACCTTTACCTTATAAGATTTGTCTTTCTAACTCAGCCTAGAGCAGGTTCTTTAACCTTATTCTGGTGTTATTTTCCTCCAAGAAAAGGTTTCTTTCCATCTTACAGCTACTTCCTAAAAGTGACATGTCCAGTCTCAGTGAGACACCAATGGTCCTCTGAAAAGTGAAATGATAGACACCTAATTTGGTATCTAACGTGTGTTTTACTAAGAGTATATATCCATATTTCAAACAGTTGAAGTTGATTGAATTGATTTAAAATATCAAGCGTTTTTAGAAAGTGAACCAAATGGAATTATTATTTTTGTCCTCTGCTTCCCATGGAAGCTTATTTCCCTTATTCCAACACTCTTACATAGGTGTTAGTTCACTTTGTTCTCTGAGAACAGGTGACTTGGGCCTAGGCAACAGCAACTTCCACTGAAAATCAACGTCTAATTTCTTCAGGACTCAAGTAGGATGTGGAAAACCCAACTTGATCATACAGGGGCAAAGAACGGAAGAAAATGCCCTTGAGAAATCCTGCAGGCAGGATGCCAGTCAAAAAACCATTAAAATCCCATCAAAGTAATTTGATGACATAGTGACAAAATTATATATATCTCATCTTTAACATCTCATTGTACAGAGGATCACATAGCTCCACTCAGGAAATAGGCCGTGAGTCTGGTGCTGGTTGCTCTGATGCATGCAGTCATCACTGCCAGTGCCAATACTCTCCGAATCCTGATACCTACTGGAGTAAATTGGCAGGGCTGACAAGGGACTGGAGCAGCTGCTCTTGTGTAGGTGCAATGTGCTGTGAGTTTATTAAAGCAGCCTGCAGCCTGCTGCACTCTATGTCCCGGGCTGTGAGTGTATCAAGACACTGTTAACTGGCTCCCTGGCAACACTGATCCCTGCTGTTCTGCATAGCTGGGTGAGTAAGAAGCCTGGCCATGAGGACCGAGGTAGAAGCATCCATCATTTAAATTGTGTCTCATGGGTTATAAGGTGGATGCTAGATGCTAATGGGTATTTATTAAACTTTTCTCCTCACTGCTGTTTTTTATCCTTCTGCTTCCAAGGGGTCACTAAAGCTGCTGAGGACATACAGTGACAGATAATTGTGGAAGAAATCAAGGTATTTATAAAATTGTCCTTCATTTCCGGACTGAGCATAAAACATTCAGGTATATTTTGAAAAGACATTTTGAGGAGATGGCTATGTATAGTAATGGTACAAATTACTTGCAAAGGAGCAGGGAATTTCAGACAAAGGAAGAGACACAGTCTGAGAGTGGTGACATACTGTGATAACTATAACTGATGGTGAGGGCCTCTCTAACCCTCCTGAAAAACTGGTGTGTGTCAGTCCTGTGAGCACAGGCCTGTTTAGCCACTCCTAGGAATGCAGAGAATTAGAAGGAACCATTAAAAGTCATCTAGTCCAAACCCGCTGCCATGGGCAGAGACACCTTTCACTAGAGCAGGTTGCTCAGAGCCCCATCCAGCCCAATCTTGAATGTTTCCAGGAATGGGGCATCTGCCATCTCTCTGAGAAACCTGTTCCAGTGCCTCACCACCCTCATTTTTCTTGCATCTTGTCTAAATCTATCCTCTTTCAGATTAAAAGCATTACCTCTTGTCCTATCACCCTGTTAAAAAGTCTGTCCCAGTCTTTCCTGTAGGCCCCTCTTTAGGTACTAGAAGGCTGTTAGAACGCATCCCTGGAGCCTTCTCTTCTCCAGGCTGAGCAACCCCAGCTCTAATAACCTTTTTTCACAGGACAGGTAGGCCAGCTCTCTCATGATCTTTGTGACCCTCCTCTGGACCTCCTGTAACAGATCCAGGTCTTTCCTGTGCTGAGGACTCCAGACCTGGACGCATTATGTGTCCCTCCTTAGGACAGGGGCCAATTCAGTCTGTGTTAGTACAAAGCATCTTGCTGTCTGTGGCGTGGGGGTCTGTTCAATCCTCTGTGGGAATAAATGCATGTTTTTTTCCTGGAGCAGGGACCTTTGCCACCCTCCTTAAGAATCAATATGTTTTTTGGATCAGGGGCCTGTTCAGCCCACATTTGCCTATAGGGCCTTTCTATCTATCTGTGGAGCAAGACAGTTCAGAATGATCTGAACACTAACCTCCTACAAAAATTTCTGTCAAAGAACTTTGGTAGTGCCTCAAAACATTTCTCAATAATTTCCATTTTAATTATTTTTTGTTGTAAAGTAAAATAATCAAATTTTATTGGATGATTTGTAAAGAGGATTCTGATAAGCTAATGAGTGAGGAGGCAAAGGATTTTAGGAGGAAGCTCTCCTGGGATGACCTGGTATGGACAAAGGACAACATGCCTTTGTACAGACTGGAGAACAGAATCACTCATACACTGACACATTAGTTATGCAAGCAGCAACCAGCTCTGATGACAAAAATGAGACCTAAACAGTGGGTGATTCTGCAGTGGAGGAGGGCACGCCACTGAGGTGATCTTGTGTCTGCAAACATGCCTGTGCGATCACACAGAAATCAATGCGGTTGCATGGCTACCACTGAGGACAGCCTTTGGCACAGCGTTCCAAAGAGGTCAGTCACACAATCAGAGCAGTTACATCACATGTATTAAATAACATCTGGACAAATCAGAATCAAAGGAGCAGCTCACTCAAAAGATGCCAGCCTTAATTTCTGAGTGCCTCCTTTGCATATGACCTCACAGCTGTGCGCCTGAATTATAAGTACTCAACTGCATACTTACATGTTTCTTCTTTTGGTCCATTACTGAGTATCTCTTGGACATGTTTTGTATGAGTTGAAAGGGAAAAATGTTTAAGGGTGAAGGTTTGGAGGGAGAGGCAGAGAGAAGAACTTGTTAGGGCCTTGTTGCAAGATTGTGGTGGGTTGACCCCAGCTAGCAGGTAAGCTCCACCCTGTTGCGTCCCAAGAGGGATGGGAGAGAAAGTCAGAAGAACAAAAGCAAAAACACCTCATGGACTGAGATAAAGACAGTTTAATAAGTACAAAGCAAGGCAGTACATGCAAGCAAAACAAAAAAAAAAAGGATTAATTCACTACTTCTCATCAGCAGGAGAATGTTCAGCCATCTCTAGAAGGCAGAGCTTCATTGTCTGCAATGGTTACTTGGGAAGACAAATGTCAGACATCCCATTTTCTTTGTCTTTCTCTGAGCTTTCATAGCTGAGCATGTCAACATAGGATTAGAACAGCCCTTTGGCTGGCTTGGGTCAGCTGTCCTGGTTGTGTCTTCTCCCAACTTCTTGTCCACTGCCAACCTACTGGGGAGGGGAGAGTAGGAAAAAGAAAAGGCCTTGGCACTGGACAAACACGTTTCAGCAATAGCTAAAATATGTTATCAACACTGATTTGACCACAGATCCAAAACAGCGTCCTCCAGGCTGCTATGAAAATTAACTTCATCTCAGCAGACCCAGTATGAAGGTTCATTCTTTTTCTTCTAACATAGTTGGTAGCACAGCTAATGCTATGAAACACTGCTGACAGCTGCCTTACACAAGCTCTGCCAAAGTGTTCTCCCATCTCTGCTCACACTGATCCCTTTGCAGCCAGGAGGCTGCATTTTAATCCCCAGAAGCTGCAAGAGCAGAGAGACTAAGAGTGTATCTTTACTGACAAGTAGCTGGCAGGGGACCTGCCTTTCAGTTCTTACATTTTGCTTTCAAAATATTTTGGTTACTTTACCATCCTGTTTACCCAAACTCAGTTAATCAAAATTCTTAATTAAATAAGGATTAATTTTACCCTCAGGACTTGACTGTACTATTTCCTGGATCCAGAAATCCAGAAGTCAATATCCCTTGGACAGCTTCCCAGCACAGCACTTGGAGAGAGCCACACTGCAGCTTGCTGAAAGCCAGTTATGCTCCAAGATCCCACACATCCCACACATAATGAGGATAGCAGAGCTGGCTTTACAACTTTGGTTTCTTGACAAGTGTTTAATTCAGAAAACTCCCAGTTTCCTCCTTAGGTTACCTGAAGGTATATCTCAAAATGCTCTTCCAGACTCTGAGCATTTTAATGCACTTGAGTTCCAAAAGACTGTATCTATCTGAACGCTTTCTTGCCTTCCTGTATATCTCACCTGAAAAGGGAGCAGCACATGCAGTATCTGCAGTTAAGGCATCTTTCACTACTTGTGCCTTTAAAGCACAGAATAGCTTCTAATACTGAATTTCCAGTAGCATGTTGTGACTAGGAAGGTCCTTGCTTTCAATTTGTTTCAATATACAGGAAATAAGATGATTCAGCAGTAGCTTCTGCTGGGAAAATTCATTTGGAGTGACATCCTTTCAATTGCAGTGCTTCTCTTCCATGGGATGTCGTTAATGAGGTTGTCCTGCATACAAATAGCCAGGATTGTTTTGCAGATTTTTTAATAATAGGAATGTCCAAGATGTATCTAATCTTATGTATGATGTAAACCTTATGTTTATAAAGGCATAAATCTCAGTTTAAGCTCCAACAGTATCTACTTTCCCCACAATGTGATGTGGCTAGGTGTAATTAGCACTTTCCTCAGGGCTTGAGTCGCTCATGTATTAAATACATAAAGGTGAACATGTTTTATTCTAGTTTTAACTAGAATTAAAAATAGAAAAATATTAAAATAATAACCAACTGAATTTCAGAGTTGTCCTGATTTTTAAAAAAAGCCTGTCGTGCATGATTTTGAAAGCAAATTACTTATATGACAGTTTTACTCTTAGTATCAGACATTCTCTACATTACCTTCTGTGTGGACAATTGCTGGTTTTTACCTAAAACAATCACAATGAAGTGAATACCATACATAAATGTCATTTGAAAATATCTTCCAGTGTATTTGCTTCTCTTTGTTTTGGGTCTTCTTTTCTTGACTTCTTTGCATGAAGAGCTCCATCTATGTTAGGCAAGGTTAGAATTTTGTCATGATAGATGATAGCTGAAGTTTTCAGAAATTTTGCCAAATAAGCATACACTGAGAGATGTTAAATTCAAATGTTTTGGAAACAAAGTTTTGAAGCCTATGAAGCAAATCTCAGCCTGCCAAATAAATTTAGCTGTTACACATATGCTACATAGGTTACAGAAAAATTATTTTAAATGTTTTACAGATTTTTTCATGCTTAAGATGTTCAAACTTTGTGCCTTCTCAGACCTGTAATTAGATGCCTCCATTTTAAATTAACACAAGAATTTAAGCTTAAAAAGGATGCAAAAAGCCTCCTCCAAAGTGATGTTTCTATATTGAAAGTATCCGTTTCCAGGACAATAGCCTGACATTTTCGGCTTCTAACAAATATAACATGTCCCCTTCAGCAACTCAGCCTCTCTGATTCAGCATGCAGAACACTCTCCAGACTTACAGGATGACGAGGCTCCAGACACTGAAACTGGTATACTGGAAACATGTTACTAGCCCAAAAATGAGTGTTAATCATCTTGCAGCAAAGCTGATCAAAAGAAAAATTCACAGTAGGGAGAACTCATTTATCCACAAGGACAAATAGAACACCTTTTTCTCACATGAAGAATTTTTAAAAGGTTGTTTTTTATTCTGCCCAGAAGATTGGAATATCAGAAAAAAAATGGATTAGCAAACAAACGTGACTAGAATCAAAGGGAATGTAATTTTCCTATTTGACATGTGACTGCTAATTTTTCTTGGAAAGTTTCTGCTATTGTGAAACCTTAGAGAGTTCCTCTGCTTTTGTCTTCTGGTTCTAGGAAAGTTTCTTGTGGAACTCCATCAAAGAAGGAAAGTAACACAAGCACATAATGAACAATTTCCAAGAAAAAAGGAGCATGAAACTGCTATGTATTAAATGCACTGTTGGCAGCAGTGCACCCAGACATGCAGCATAAAAGTACAGGAGAAAAGAATCATAAGGGCTTACAGAATACACTGGTATTTCAATGTAACAAGCATTTATTGTCTTAGACAACTTTCTACAGAAGCGGTGAAAAAAGATCCAAAGGCATTTATGCAGAGCAAACTCTTAAACCTTGTCAATAATAATTATTAAAACCAAAAGCTGGCCTCACTACTAAATGAATTGGAAGGAGGTTTCCAGCTGCATGTTGTTTTCAAAAGACAGGAACAATCTGAAACTGGATACTGCAAATAGCAACAGTGCAAAAAAGTTAAAGGTGTCATTTTTCAAAGAGTGACGATTCAGGTATGTTCTATTTCATCGGTTTTGTCAGAAGGAGGGGAAAGTAGGGCAAGTGGTATTACATTTTAAAAGGGTACTTTTAAGTAAAGTCTCTCATATTTTTAAAGAAACAAGTGCCATTTCTTTCAGTGAAAATTATTTGTTTGCCCATAATTTACCAGGTACATTCCTTCCAGAAAATAATAACGTTAACACTAATGGTTTACCTTTCTTCATGTGGCACCCGCTCAAGATTTACTTCTAGCTCCAAAGATTATCAGCAAAGTGACCACTGGGTTGAATTTTAGCAACAGCAACTGATGGCTGCTGTCATCACACCTGATAGTTCTGCAGTAACAGTTGAGTACAACTCTGTTGCCTGTAATGGTCTGATGGGTTTGGTTTATTCCCCAAAAGTATTTATAACTGACATGGTTTCTGTTCCTGGGGATCACCCAAATGCCTACCATAAAAATGCATTGTCTGGGGTGACACCGGGAAATATACATAAGAACATGTTTTTCTTCATTCAAGCTGGTGACCTCACCTAATGGGATTTATAGCTGTGCTGAAGGAATTGTTGGCAGGGAAAGAATAAGAATGGGCAGAGACCATAAAGTACATTGCAACGTTACACTTTGTGAAGAAGATTATCCCTTAACAGGGAATCTCTTCGATTCCCTGTTAAGCTTCCTGTGCAGTTCTGACAAAGATTTTGCAGGAAAATATGCACGAAATGAGTAATCTGAGCTTCTATCCAGTGCACACTGAAAAGCTCTGAGGGGAGCTATTGCATCTAGCATGTTTCTTCCAGGCTTAGTTCAAATTCCTTTCCTCTGACAAGTCTTTGTTCTGCGGGAGAGCAGGTTTTTCCTAGGGCAAAAGCACTAGCGAGGCACTGGCACAGGTTGTCCAGAGAAGTTGCGGATGCTGCATCCCTGGAAATGCTCAAGGCCAGGTTGGATGGGGCTCTGAGCAACCTGGTCTAATGGAAGGTGTCCCTGCCCGCGGCAGGGGAGTTGGAACAAGATGGTCTTTAAGGTCCCTTCCAACCCAAACTGCTCTATATTACTGGTAATATGATTCCTTTAGTGTTTGCTTCTGGGTGTGATCAGCTTGCATGAATAGAGAGGCATAAATAGACCCAATGTACCTGAGTGATGGGATTAGTATCTGTCACATAAATTTTTTTTGCTGTTTTGATTTTACAGTTTTTCAAACTACAAAAAGCCATGGAGATAAGACATCAGGGTGACATCTAATTAAAGCACCCCAAAGTTTTGAGAATGGATGAAAATCTTTACATCTACGAACAATATATTCAAATTTCTTTTTTTTAATTACTTTCTTACTTTTGAAAATAATTAGGTTTTGTATTAAGGATTTTTGTTTGCTTTCTTGCTTTTTTCACCCTTAAGATTTCTGATGAAGAAACTAAGATTCCATGGCATTCATCTGGCTCCAAGGCCTAGGATTTTAAACAAAAGAGCAAAACCCATGACTTTTGAGAGAAGCTTCATCATAATCATCTGGTGTACCTGTGCACAAATAATTTGAATGCCACAGTGTGGATGGATTACATGGTAATTAAGAAGCAACTTGTGTTGAAGTTTAACCTGATCTGTTTGAATAGAGTTTGTACCACACTGATAGTTATATGAGCTACTTTGGCTAAGCTGACAGATATAAACTGGTTAGGGTGAGGTTAATGTTTCATTTATTGCACTCCCTTCATACCAGTGTGAATATGGCAGCAGTAGAGACATTTAGTCCCTGGTTTAGTTTGCTGCTATTGCAGACATTTGTTGCGCAGAAACTTGTTCATAAACAGAATAAGCTTCTAGATTTATACCAGCTGTGAGTTCATCTCTGAAACACTGAGGACTAAAGTGTCAGATCTCACTCAGGTGAGATTCTTAACAGTGGCAGAGGATAATTTAGAAATGAGTCCAAATTGGAAGAGAACAGAGAAAATGCTATCTGATCTGGGAAAATGTATTGCTCAGAAATTCTAGGACTCATGCCTGATTGACTAAGGATAGGTAAGTCCGCAGAATTAATGTGTGATTTTACTACTCACAGGGACCTATCAAACATCCTGGATGCATGGGAAAGATGGAGGAGGAACAATCAAGGGAATAAAAAATACATTGCTTAAAAAACAGTGAAAAACGTACACTCTGTGTCAATTACATTATTTCTAGAAGGAAAATAATTTCCTTCTCTTTTCTTCAGTGCAAAATTTTGTCACTTTTTTTTCTTTATAAAACTACTATCCTCTAAGCTCCTTTCTCTCCACATGTCAGAGCAATTTAAAATAATAATAATAATAATAATAATAATAAAATCTAGCTTAGCTTATTGCATTCCATAGATATTCTCATGTATTGGAAATTTTGCTCTGTGCTGCTAGGTTTAAAATTTGTATTTATTTGAAATGCACTGCATTTCTAAAAATTAAATCTGACAAACTGCTGGAGTACCAGGAAATCTGTATAAGCAAGTTACAGCTGAACCTGAACATCATATGGCCTCTCCCATTGCCTCATGATCTCCTCTTAAAGACAACAGTGTTATAGTCCCACACAGGTATTAAAGGGTATATAGGAAGTGGTGACAGAGCAGGTTAACATATACAGTAACTCTAAATATCAGTAATAGTGACTAAATGGAATATCCAGGGCCTCATCCAAGCCTCAAATGACACAGATAGAAATTGTTTTTCTGATGGCAGGAAGGAAGTCCTATGCCTGGAAAGCTGGTAGGGAGGCTTTTCACGTGAAGAGCTTCTGTGGGGATGCTGGTGGGCAGCAGTTTTTGCTCCAACTGGGACAGAGATCACAGCTGTTTGGGGAGAGGGGGAGTAAGGTTTAAGATACAATATAGGATCCCTCTTTGAAAGGTGAGGCTAGCAAAGCAGAAAGTGATGAAGATGGAGTTCAAGTTGGAGGGGAGGAGTAATGGTCAGGACATGAGATGGGTACTCAGGTATATTGGCATTTTAAGGGAGGCACAAGGAGATGAAAGCTGTCTGTAAGGCTCTGTATGCCCATCCCATTTCATCTCTGAGGAGAGGGGATGTGCAGGAGTCCTCATTAGACTGCTACTGAGGACACCTTCCACTCACCCCAAATGCCTAACATTTGTGGTGAGTATGCAAAAGCACACTCCCCCACACAAAAGCAGTGTGCTCCTGCTTTTGGGGGGAGCACACTTTTGACTGACAGTTTTCTTTGCCTTCCTGAAGAACTGAAACTTCTATGGTTTTACCATGTCATTTTGGCATTAGGTCTTACCTCCTTCCTTTTCCTTCCTTCCTGTAGAATATTTATAGAAGATTATGCAACTTTGACTTCAAAACATGAAATGATGGAAAAGCTACCATGCATGGATTCTATCTGGACTAACAATGATTAGAATGATAAGTCTTTGAGTATACTAAAATTAAATGATTGGATATACATATATTGATAAAAGATGTGCTTTCTCTTCACTCATAAACAAGATTTTGGGTGCCAATAGTGGCAAAAGGTAGAAAAAGCCAGAGATGATTATATGTTTGATCCCTGCATGGCCCCTTCACTTAAGAGCTGGACTCTGTCATGCTTCTAGGTCACTTCCAACTCAGAAAATTCTCTGGTTTTGTGAAATCCCTGATCCTACATTTACTTTTGTCCTTGCAAACCGGCTGGTTTTGCTCTGTATTCTGAAGCTGATTCAGATATAAAATCACCCATATTTTCCCTTTTTTCTTCACTACCACTAGCTTCAAGGCCCGTTACCACAAGCTCCATCCCAGCCCTGAGGAATCAAAGTGAGGAAGGAGACTGGAAACAATGACCTGAGATCCCCAGTAAACTGGGCTAATGGAAATGAACATGCTGAGAAGTCCATCATCCTGTCTCTGACACTGGCCAGCACTGAGTGAGCTGGGACAGTGAGCACTACCAAGACACTGGCAAAGGATAATTTACCATCTTGTACATGATGAAGAATAGTCCTGCCTGTGGACATTTTTCAAACCCTTTACTTAGTTCCTGATGTTTCTTTCACCGTCATGGTAGTCAGAAGATCCTCAGTGACTCACTGAAGTCTGAAGTACACCATTTTGCAGAAGAGAACAGGCCAAAGAAACCAAGCATTTCATCTCAATTACATCAAGAAAGGAAAGAAAGAAAAAAAGAGAGAAAGACAGAAAGAAAGAAAGAAAGAAAGAAAGAAAGAACGAAAATAAGGAGGCAGGGACTGCTTGGGGTGATCATAGTCATTACTGCTTTGGTACCCTAATAAAACTATCTAGCATTAGTTTTCATTCTGGGATTACAAAGTACAGGTTTGTACTCATAATCCATCAGTGTTGTACTTACTTTTCACTGAAATTTGTTACAAATAGATTTTTTGAAAACCCTGTCAGCATTATTACTATTTGCTTTCTTCATCACTCTTTTCTGAGAAGTGGCTAAGTAGCTCAAGACACACTGCTAACAAAAATTTTAATTTTAATGATTTGTGTCAAATTTTGGGTTTAGCACAGAAGTTCCTCTTTCCAAGTATTTATTCTGCCAACTACATACATACTGCAAGTTACTCCTTGACTTTTTGATTTTTTAAAGATGGAAAATATATGTATTTTTAC
>NW_008238359.1:8381396-8425456 GCF_000691975.1 Corvus brachyrhynchos
AGTCATACTGAAGTTAGACTTCAGACAAAGTCAAGCTGAAAACTTGTCCTACATTTTCCTGGACAGCCATTATCTTAATGTATATTTAAAATCAATAGAAAAGTGCAAGGACATTTGTAGGACATTTTAATTATAGTCAAATCCATGTAGGCATATTTATTCATATGTATGAAAAAGATCAAGTTCCTCTCAGGTTTGGAAAGAGCTTTGGTATTGTAGTAGACCATGAGCAGCCACAATGAAAATGCTGAAGATGTTCAGAAAGAGGCATCTTGTAAGAGAGTGGATTTTCAGACCACTCTGAGTAGAACACGCAACTGGGTGGAATTAGATTAAAATAAATGTGTACTTCAAAGTAATGACAGACTTTCCTGGCTACCTTATTCCATTAGAAAAACTGCTATTAAGGAAGGAGACTTACTAAATATTGCAGTGCTTATTAAACTTGTCAGCCCACACAGGTCTTCTTATCTCATACAGTCATCTGACGTTTTAAATACCCCTTGGACTGCCTACTCTAATGTTCTCTTGAGCCTCACTGATTTGTTTGAAGGGAATATTTAGTGTTTGATTAGCAGATGTATTAAAAAGTGGAACAGTGCTTTTATTGCCCTATGGGAAGGATGACTGTAATCAACTTGAGATTTAAAATTCTTCCAAAGACAGTATTAACACATTAAATATTCAAATTACAGACTTTCTGTGTCTATCACTGTGGAGAGATGGTTTATATTATGAAATAGTCCATAAAATAAGGTTTCTTAAAAGACTGTAAAATCTCTGTCTGTAATTAGAAGTTTGTGAAATTAACTAGAGGAAATTGTAAATTTTAACCAACAGCAAACTTTTTGCCCCAAGAAGGAGAAGTCAGTCAAGGGTAGTCAGCTTCATATTATGGGAGCTACTTTAGCAAAAGACCTCATCCATCACAAATTTGTCTTCCCATCCTTTTGATACAGTTAGAAAAATCAACAAAATGCTAGAACACTTTGGCCAAGGAATGATGTAATTTTCATATGTACCATATATAGAATTATAGTTCTAGGTGCTCTGTTCAAGATCTGAAGATCTGTTCAAGGTCTGTTCAAGCGGGAAGATCTTCAAGCTTGTCTCATGCTCCTCACTGGTGTCAGCACAACAACTCACAGGCCTGCAGGGATGTTTGGAGCCCTGAGGAAACCACTTAAGGGGCCTAAGAAGTAACCAGAAATCCCCATTTCCCATGGGAGAAGTTCTGAAAAGCTGTGGCAGGTCAATTACCACTTCAAGTTGGGTAAACCTAGTAAACCCTGAGAAAGGATTGTGTGGTTAGAGCTGTCTTCCCACACAGTTAAGAATAAATACAATCTGTGTGTTCAGACAAAGCAAATAGGTCAAGAAATGGGTGGGAAGCAGTGGCTGGAGATTTGTGTTTGGAAGCTAGATGAAAAGGTTGGGGATGGGATGGAAGGGGAGCAGAGGGGAGGGGAGAGGGCAAGCAGCTTGTGTTCATGTGAACATAAGATTTTTCATGCTCCCCAAAATGTGTTCTATCATCATGGAGCCTGTGGACTGCACTACATCATTCTCCCTGCTCCACTCTCATCAGAATTCAAAGTTCTTGTTCAAAACTATCCTGTCTTCTTTTTATCTTGCAGCTGAAACTTTTAATTTCTCCCTCTGACTCACTAGTATCACCAACCCTTCGATGTCCTTTTCCATGCTCCTTCCCATCCTGTTAGATCATCCTGACTCTTAGCAGAATTAGACCACCTAAAGTGCACAGACGGTAATGTACAGATGGGAAGGTACAGTAAGCCCCAAAGCTGATAAACTCTCCAGCACATACGGCTGCTCACTTTCTTTGCATTGCAGTTCCCTTCTGCTGAATTAAAAGCCATACTCCCTCATTGCCTTCCCATCCTGCCCCTATGTTTGCGCTGTCTTACTGGTCTGATGCCTTTATTCTAGCTCCTGTGGTCTTCTTCTCACCTCCCACTAATGCTGGTGCAATAACTTTGCATGATCTTTGGCACATTCCCAGCCACTTACATTGCTCCCTGTACTTATCTCACGCATTTTCCATCTTCCCTTACCATCTTTCATCACACCATTTTTAATTGGTGAATATCTTTAGCCCCAGGCTACATATGCATGCAAGATCCATGTGTTCAGTTTTTACTAGTTATCTGTTAGTCTGATCAGGATATCTCCCAGTCTTCACCACCTCATCTATGTCAGGTTGCAGAAACCTTGTGGCAAGCTTCAGTCTTTCATCATTTCTTTAATGGGCTGCAGGCAACTCTTTCATTACCCAGCTATTTATCAGTCACAGTCTCAAGCTTTCTGTTACTTTAGCTACACAGTCACAATAAACAAGCTTTATGATTTCAGTGCCTGCATGACACTGTGTTAGTCTTCAACCAAGCCACTGGGATACTCCCGGAAGCAGATCTGTTTCCTTCTCCTCATTCATACTTCTGGTCTCACTGAATCCAATTCTGTCTTCACTTTCTCAGGCACAATTTTCAGATGTTACCACGTCACTTTTTAAATGTGTTCTCTTTTTTTGAGCTGCAGCATCTGAGACATATGATAAATACATACAGATAAAACAAAAAATTGCCTCTTTTATTGTCCATTCTCTATCTGTCTATCTATCAATCTATCTTGCAGCAAATAACATGTATGCATCTTCATTATTTCAGTCTGATCTTTTATCTTTCTTATCTATACACATCCTCACTTTGGGCTAGACAGTACTTAATATCAGCCCAAAGAACTGAACTACAATAATACCCAATGACATTAGTAAGGTTTCTTAAAAGCTGGAAGGTGTGGCAGTAGCACTGGAGAATTTCCATCATAAACCATGGTCTGCTTGTAAAAACCAGTGGCCAGCCACTGCACAAACATACCTGAAAAAGCTAGTACCTACCCGCCTCCTCAAAATAGCACCTAATGATGGGATTTACCTTCTCTAACTTTACTCATTCTAAAAGCTAAGTCCCAAACTAAAGTAGTAAAAGAGAAACTAGCATCTCCAGAGGAGAGTTCATGCTATTCTGAAAGAGATGTCTAAATAGAAACTAATCAACTGTGAGGTATGATGTTGGTCACTCTCTTTGCCAAAGGATAATAGATGACTAGAGGACTGTCCTGAATGACACACTCAAGACCAAGATAGGTAAAGTTAAACAGAAGAACAGTGTCTCAAGAGTCTGGGCATCTGACATCCTTAGCACAGCAGGGCACAAGCAATCCAAGAGGTTTCTGGAATATGTTGATGATAACTTCCTTCTCCAATTAATGTGGGAACCAACGAGGACAGGTGTTATGCTGGACCTTGTTCCCTGATGCTATGCTGAACCTTGTTCTCACCAACAAGGAGGGCCTGGGAGGCAATGTGGAGCTCAAGGGCAGCTTTGGCTGCAGTGATCGTGAAATGGTGGAGTTCAAGATCCTTAGGGCAGTGAGGAGGGCACAAAGCCAGGTCACTGTCCTAGACTTCAGAAGAGCAGACTTATGTGTCTTCAGGGTCAAAGCACTCAAGAGAAGATGAGCCCAAGAAATATTCAAGGATCACCTCCTCTAAGGTCAGGAATGATGCATCCCAATAAAGAGGAAATCATGCAAAAATGCCAGGAGATCTGTGTGCATGAAAAAGGAGCTCCCAGACAAACTCAAACAAAAAAGGAAGCCCACAGAGGATGGATGGAAGGAAGGACAGGTAGCCTTGGAAGAATTGTCCCAGAGATTGTGTGAGCATCCAGGGGTCAGATTAGGAAAGCTAAAACACTGAGAGAATTAAATCTGGCCAGGGACATCAAGAGCAATAAGAAAAGCTTCTACAGGTATGTGAGAGATAGAAGAAAGAGTAGGGAAAATGTGCACCCTCTCCAGAAGGAAATGAGAGACCTGGTTACTGAGGATATGGAAATGGCTAAGGAAATCAAGGAATTTTTTGCCTCAAACCAGCAAGTGTTCCAGCCACAGTTCAAGTCATAGAAAGCAAAATCAAGGACTGGGAAAAACCATGCACTGCAGGAGATCAGGTTCGAGAACATCTACAGAACCTGAAGGGGCACAAGTCCGTGTGACCTGATGAAATGCATCCAGAGGTCCTGAGGGAACTGGTGGAGGAAGTGGCTAAGCACTGTCTGTCATGTTTGGGAAGTTGAGGCAGTCTGCTGAAGTTCCCACTGACTGGAAAAGGGGAAACACAGCTTCCATTTTTCAATTGACAGGCCAGTCAGTCTCACCTTGATTCCCAGCAAGATCATGGAGCACATCCTCCTGGAAACTATGCTAAGACACATGGAAAATAAGGAGGCAATGTGTGACAGCCAATATGGCTTTACTAAGGGCAAATGATGCCTGAAAAATCTGGTGGCCTTCAGCAGTGAGTTACAGCATTAGCATTTTACACTGCCCCACATTACATCCTTGTCTCTAAACTGGAGAAACATGGATTTGACAGGTGGACCACTCAGTGGATTAAGGAATTGGCTGGGTGGTCACACTCAAAAGTTTTGCAGTCAGTGACTCAATGTCCACAAGGAAAGACAAGTGATGTGTGACATTTCTCAGGGTTTGGTACTAGGGCTGTGTTGTTTAACATCTATGTCACCAATATGAATGGTGGATTGAGGGCAACTTCAGCAGCTTTGCCAAAAACACCAAGCTGTGTTGTGCAGTGCTGGAGGGAAGTGATGCCACCCAGAGGGATCTGGACAGGCTTGAGAGGTGGGCCTGTGCAAATCTCATGAAGTTCAACAAGTGCAAGGTTCAGCACCTGGGTCAGAGTAATCCCAAGCGCAAACACAGGCTGAGCAGAGAATGGACTGAGAGCAGCCCTGAGGACAAGGACCTTGGAGTGTCTGTTGATGAGCAGCTCAACACAACTTGACAACAACAGAATCACAGAATAGTTAAGGAAGGAAAAGACCTCTAACGTCATCAAGTCCAAGCATCAACCTAGCACCACAATCATGTCCACCACTCAACCATGTCCTCAAGTGACATATCCACACTTTCCCATATCCATGTGTGCTTGCAGCCCAGAAAGCCAGATGTATCCTGCTCTGTATCAAAAGCAGTGTGGACAACAGGTGATTCTGCTCCTCTGCTCTTCTCTGATGAGACCCCACCCTAAAATGTTCTGAAGACCCTCAGTACAGGAAAGACATGGACCTGTTGGAGTGAGACCAGAAGAGGGTCATGGAAATCATCAGGAGGCTGGAGCATCTCTTCTATGGAGACAGACTGACAGTGTTTGGGTTGTTAAGTCTGGAGAAGTCTCTGAGACATTAGGACCTTCTAGCCCTAAAGGTAGGCTACAGGAAACCTGGAGAGAGAGCTTTTAGAGGGATATGTAGTGATAGGAAAAAGGGGAATGACTTTAAACCAAAAGAGGGTAGGTTTAGATCAGATATAGGGAAGGAATTCTTTGCTGTCAGGGCAGGAGCCACTGGCACAGGTTGCCCAGAGAAGTTGTGGATGCCCAGTCCTTGGCATTGTCCAGGACCAGCTTGCATGGGGCTTTGAGCAATGTGGTATATTGGAAGGTGTCCCTGCCCATGGCAGGGGGGCTGTAACAAGATGCTCTTTAAGGTCCCTTCCAACCTAAGCCATTCTGTGATTCTATGAATAAAGAAGATTTTATTTCAAAGTCATTATGTCTTTTTTTGCTCCCTACCTCTAAACATTAGCATTCTTTGTAGCTGTGGTACTCCATAACATAAGGGCAACCCTGCACTACAGAACAGTGAAGGCTGGCTTTGGTTGTTTTGCAATCAAATTCACAGTGACTTCTCTAGCTAGCATTAAAAGCACCTACCACCCACTCCAGGAATAACATTTGACGAGCATTATATTCCCTAACAAGCAGTGAGGGTCTTCTGACATTTGCAGAGTTTATTATTTCATTTGTTACTGAGTTTATTTGTCAACAAAGACAAAAAATGTTACTTTACAGTACATTCACCTAAATAATACTTAGCTCCAGCTGGTTTAGTCCTTTTTTTTTTTTCATGTTCTGTGAAAGAAGGTTAAACAAGAGGAGCAGAACTTTATTTTGACCTTAGGGTGTAGTGTTATAAAATATTATATAAAAGATAGATATGGACTTGTCAGAGTCAATTACAAAGTCGCATTGAAGTTAGAAAGCTCAGCTGAGCTGATAGCCAGCCCACACAGTAGTGAGTCATTTTTGCCCCATCACACACGAAAGCACGCAAGTAAGGCATGTCAATAGTGCGTCATACACATCTCACCAATGGCTGCAGCTCCACTTCTGGACAAAATAAAGTTACTCACTGCACTCAGCTTCTCCTGAGATTCCAATAGCCCCTGCTCAGGATGTCACACTGACATTTCACAAACACAAAGAAGTTACTTCTGTTCTGCTCAACCAACTCAGTTCTGTATAAATGCATCAGCCAGAAAAAAAGAAAAAGGAAAGAAAGTGCAGGCTTGCTGCTTCTGATTGAAATGCCTCTGTTTAAAACCATTACCAATTCAAATGTGCTATTATTTAATATCTAAAGTAGAAAACTAAAATTATATTTAATGAGCGTGAAGATTGCAGAGGGACCTCAGGCATCTGGCCATAAGCCCACACAATATATGTTTGCCAGTGTGTTATATCAACAAGAAGGACAAACCAGTGTCTTGGTAAACAAGAAAGGCTTGATTCAATTGCCCACACAGAAACATCTAATGTCATTTAGGGTGTGCCATGGTGCCTGGTACAGACACCCAAGGCTGTCACAGCACCTAGAAAAGGCTTGCGACCACCAGTAAGGCAGCCTTTACAGCATCTCAAGGGCCACAAGTTGATGTTAAGGGAGCCAAATTGATTTCTAATGCAAGTGGACCCTTCTTCTATAAACAAATGCATCAGTTTGCAGTGATTGTATTTCCAACATCCAAATGACATGCCCAACCTACTTCTCATAGCCCTGACCCTTCCACCCCAGGTATGAGTCTTGACAAGCTGAGATGCTGTGGGGGAACTGACACATTTGCACAGAATCGATATGTAGAGCCCATGTACTTCTGGCAAAGCATCTGGATGTCAAAGATGGTTCTCAGACAGCCCCAGACACCCATGTTGAAATAACTGAACTGTTTTCCATGTCTAAGTTTCCATTTTAGCCAATGGATGAACTACTACTAATAATATTAATATTAATCAGTGCATGAGCAGTACAGTGAATGTAAGCTACTGAGCACTTTAGAGATGCCTGCTGTTGGGTGATTTTCACTGTTCTCTGTTCTTCTTTGATTGCTGTGGGAGCTCAGACTCTTGTCTCATCTCCAAACACCCACGTGTCGATTTCTGCCTCTGGATGCGCATCCTACTTAGTTTCTATACTGCATTTCCCCAAATACAAATGAGGATAGTAATAGCTGGCCTTTATTGGTGTCACTGTGGGGAACATTCATTAGCAAATCAGAAGTAGAGCTATCATGGTACTATGAGTGCAGCACCATGAGCAGCTGAAGAGCACAACTGATTTAGGTGGCTCGCATTCAGTAAGTTCACTGTTCAAGAGTTCTCCGAGCTTTTATAGGATGAGATACCTACAAGTATTTGTAACGCACAGAAGTTACTAGAATCACCTTTTTGGGCTTGGATGGGGATGGACCAGGCAGTCCACCAAGCTGCCCAGTCTTCCAAATCCAGTTTCTAATTTCCTGCAAACATCGGGCCCTTGGACAGCTAGATTGAGGAAGTATGCATGCTCACACACAGCCCTACCCTAACTTAGGACAGCACCATGGCTTGTGGTCAGCTGGATAATGCTTCCCAAGTAACCACAGCATGCAGCTTGAGAAATATTTCTCAGATTTTTGGAGATGTGAAGCATAATATTTTTTTTTATTCCTCATTTAGGACACATGATGAATAAAAAACCTCCATATGATTCTTTGCTGAAACATTCTCTACTTTTATCATGATGTCATGGTTCTGCTCCTTAAATTAAAGGGGGAAGCAGAACATAAAAATTTGATATAATGGGGAAATTAAACACTTTCCTTCCTAATTGCACTTCTATCAACTTCTGCTGAAAGACTCTTGCAATTTCCTCCTATTATTAAAATAACATAACAATTTTGTTACCCCAGTTATCAGGAAATCTTCAGGGTTTTTTTATTTCTTTTGCTCACTGGGTATGACAACAAAGAGAAAGAGAGAAAAATTACTACAGAAAGCATTGTACAGCTGAAAATTGCTTTTTCATTCAATGGGGACAAAAATTTTCACATTCACAGAGTCATGTAATAGTTTTAGTTGGAAGGGATCTTAAAGACCATTAAGTTTCCAATTCCTACGTCAGGGGCAAGGGCACCTTCCCCTATATCACGTTGCTCAAAGCCCCATCCAACCTGATCTTGAACACTTTCAGAGATGGAATATCCACAGCTTCTCTGGACAACCTGTTCCAGTGCTGCAACGCTCTCACAGTAATTTTTCTTTTCTTTTATCTTGTCTAAACCTATGCTCTTTCAATTTGAGGCTGTTCTACCTTGTCCTATCACTACATGCCCTCATAGCCCCCGTTAGGTACTGGAATGTTCTATGAGGTCCCCTGGAGCCTTCTCTTCTCCAGGCTGAACAACTCCAGCTCTCTCAGCCTGTCTTCATAGCAGAGATACTCCAGCCCTCTGATCATGGCCCTCCTCTGGACTCACTCCAACAGGTCCATGTTCTTCCTGTACTGATGGCTCCAGAGCTGGGCCCAGTACTCCAGGTGGGGTCCTACCCGGAGAGTGTGTTAAAAGAGCAGAATCCCCTCCCTTCAGCTGCAAAGTTCACATTATAAGGCTGAACATGTCATAAATCCATACACACACAAAGATGTGTTCGTGTATAATCTAGTCAGGCTGCAGTCATATAACTTCATACAGACTGCTCACTATTTTCAGATTTATGTTTGAAGGGACACCGCTGGCTTACAGTAGTAATCCTGCAATTAGAAATTTAAACTGGGACAGGGTCCTCTTAGGAAGGAAGAAGAGAATACAGTCCAATGTAGAATGATCTCGTTCAGGAAGAGGAGGCCTGGAATCTCTCCTAAACTCCTTTAAAATTATAAGCAGAGATTTTTGCAGCCTGTGGTCAGCAAAAACCCCAGAGACCATAGATATGACCTAATACTGTGGGTATGTAAAAGGAATACTGACTGAGTGCTTCAAGCATTAAAATAAGCCTAAACTTCTTAGGGATATTGTATAACCCTGATAACTAATTTCTAGTACTGATAGATATGGGGTCCTGATCCTGGATCTGACCCTGTACTACATCTAGGAGCCTGTTTAACATAAATCTTATCCAGCTAGAGAAACTCACAACTCACAACTCACAACTCAGTTGGCAATGGAGAGGCATTTCCAGGTGTTTCCCCAGAAGCATTCGCATGACCCACCTTACAGACATCAAACCAGAGTAAGGTGAATCATGACTACAGAGGGGAATCAGGGTGACTAACTCAGATGTGAGGGCCTGCAATGCAAACACCTGGAGGTGGTCAGATAAGTCCTGCCTTGACAGACCAGGAGCATTTGCAAGATAACCATAGGGCTAGAAAACAGTCAGGACGGAGTACAAAAAATATTACAATGCAGTCATTCATCCTGCTGGCTACTCATGTAATATAAAATTGGTCAATCTTTAATTGATTCCATCCTTCTTTAGAGGGATGTGATTTACCGGACTTTCCCCTTTTCTCATGGTTTTTCTTGTCATGTTGTATCAATCTGGGCAGAATTTCACATAGATCTCAGGGGCCCTAAGCCTCCGTATCAAATTTTGGGCAATAATAAAAATAAAACTGAACATTTAGTCTCATAAAAGTCTGGATGCAGATTCCAGTCACTTCAGATATCATCAGAAGGGAAATAGAATTTAACACACCCCCCCAGACAACAACAGCAACAAAACCAAAACAATAGCAACAAAACAAACAAACAAAAATAACCAAAAAAACCACCACAACAAAACCCAAAAAAAAAAAAAACCCAAAAAACCCCAAGAAAACCATTCAAAACCAAACTAACAAAAAAAAAGCCAAAACCCAAAAAACACCTCTAAAAAAAACCCCAAAAACCACAACAACAAAAACAAAAACCAAACAAAACAACCCCTAAAAAAATACACCAGAGAAAATCTAGGGAAAAAGTGTTAACTATAGTGTAATTTCTGTAATAGCAATCTTATATCGTATCAGGACCAAAAATTTTGATAGCTAGTACCAAGTCTTACAAGGATACCAAGTTTTTCCGAAGCTTTTTTCTAACATAATGATTAAGTACATTAAGTAATTCAGAAAAAAAAAGTTGAAAAAGTTGTAGCTTTTTTCCTCAGACTGAATTTATTTTCTACTTGTGCAGAAAATTTGTATATCACTTAAGGGCTCTTCATGCTGAGAACATACTAGAAGTTCATAAAGGTGTCTCTAATGCTATTTTCTTTACACCGACTCAATTGGATCTTCGTGGACTTTTCTTTGCCCATTAATCATAAAGCCAACATGACAATCTGCAAAGCTGTCAAATGTTCAGCTCAGTCCTGGCAGATTTATCACTAGGATGTGATAGACGTTAATTGCAACAACATTCTGTAAAATTAATCACCCAAAGTTATTTCCTGAGCTTATAGCTCATGTGAGTCTCCTGCATTTCAGGTAGTGATTTGAAGAAAATGGAGATAGCTACTGATGCTTGATTTGTGGCCTTCCCATTGCAGGGAAGGTATTGTGTGAAAGACTGCTTGAGAATAAAAAATGTGTCATGTTCAAATGGGGGATTCCAGATAGACTCACTGAGCTCAGTAAAGTGACACTGAGAAAGATCATTAACAGAACTGCTCTTTGAAGCCAAAAGATTTTGCAGGGTGTTTGGTCAAGTTGACAGCATCAATCATGTTCTCAACATTTACCAAATAAATTTATAAATAATGTCCTTTACCTAAGATACTTCAGACCACTTTGGCTGTATGCATACTTTTAGACAAGTGGTAAATGTTCATCATCACTTTTTTGCTTTCTTGGCATATCTGTCCTACATTAGCATATCAACAGAGCCATAAAATCTGCTCCATTGTCCAGATATTCATCAGCATGTTCCCTTTTGAAAGTGCTGTAATACTAATGAAACACAGCAAATCAAGCTGGTGCAGAAAGCTACGAGCACATTTGTGTGCCAGCTTTGATGATCTGCCTCTTCCAGGTTTTAGTGGGTTTTCATCTATACTGACATTGTCTCTTTGTATTACGCAATTGTTAATAAAGTCTGGGAGATTATTTGTGGTTTTGCATCAGCTGACCATGTTCTGTGGCTCCATTGCTGCCAAGAAGAAACAAAGCCCACAGACAGTTATGTCCCACACTCTCTGACCTCTCAAAGGACACAGATGAGTCATAAGCTGATGATGCCTTTCTTCCAAACTGCCTGTTGTTGTAGGAATTGCATGGTAGATTTTAGATATTTTCCATCAGAATCAATATATACTGGCACTCATTTCTCTGAAACCTTTACTTCTGACAAGATAATCACTGTTTTTAGCTACTTTTCTGGAACATGTAATAGTTTTACTAGTACTATACAAGCATCTCAGACTTTAGGAGAACTAGCTATTTTGATCATAGAAAGGCCAAACATGACTAAAATCCTCTTTAGTCCTGGAGTTAATGCTGACACATTGTAAAGCTGTATCTATTGGTTTAGAAACATACACTATACTTTTCCATGTATACCATGTCTCTGCTCCAGCTACTCTGGGCCTCATAAGAATCCTACACTTTCTTGGAGGAGATACTTCTAAACTGCCTCTGTTCCATAAAGTTTTTCACTACAGTGGGGAAGCCTTAGTCCACATTTTACCATTCCCATCGTAAAAAGGCAGGGGTATTAAGATGCAGAAAAAGACACCAGCAATGCTTTACAACACATCCAGTTAAAAAAAAAATAAATAAAAAGAGAGGAATAATAACAGGCAGTCTGAGGTCACTAGAAAATAATTTAGAAGTATGGACAGAGATACTATTCAAAGTGAAAATACCTGGATAGCTTCTTTTCAGTTCATGAGACAATGCTTAGCTCTCAGAGATTTCAGACATTTATCTGTGTTTTGGGTGTGTTTCCAAGTTTCATAAGGCCAGTCGTAGGCTACTAGTATTTCTTCTTATCTTTCAGGGAGAAGTCCAGAGACAATGAGGGCCCCACTTTGTGATTGCAGCCCCCACAGGATATAGGATAGGCAGGTCCTGAAGTGCGGTGTTGAGATGGGTTAAATTGGAGGCTAAGCCTTCAGGTGTGCTAACATTAAGTTGACACAGGTCACAAGAAAGCTCTCTAACAACCTAATGGCTGTTTTAACCAGGCAAGATTTAATGTGGCACCATTTAAGCTGTTGTCAATTTAATTATCCAAATAGAGCATTAAAAGCTAACACAGAACCAAAGAGTATATTCACATACCACTTCTCTTCAGAACACCAAGTAATCTAACAAATATGCTGCAATTTCAAAATAAAACAGCAAAACTTTTTATTGTATTATGTTAAAATAATTACTAAATTAATATTAATTAAAATTTTACTACATTTTATTTATAGCTTTTTATTTATAACTTTTTATTTATTTTTATTTTGAGTACACAATTACTATGTTGAAAAAATAAACATGGAGAAACACAAATCCTATTTCAGTTCTTCCTTCTTGACAGATTTTTACTTTATGCTCATCAGCCTTATTTCTTAGTTTCTTCCCACCCAAGGCAATTCCAACAGCTGAGGTGTGCAGAGTTGATTGTTGTAGAGTGTGTTGTTCAGTGCTGTGTGTTGCTGAATGCTTTATTGGAGAATGCCTGGCCGCAGAAATACTCCTTTCAGTGACAGCAGAAAAGGCAGCAGTGCTTCCAAAAGCCATTTGCTCTGATCGGAGATCACTCCACAGCCTGGAGGACTCCCCAAAGAGCCTTACACATTGATGCATGAGCACTGCCCATGGCAAAGGTCTGAAGATGACCACTGAGTAGGCATGAACACCAGGACTCCTCTGGTAATCTGGACTGCCTGGTTCTTGTTCTCCCAAAGCTGCTTCCTCTAGCCCAGGAGGTGCTCCCTGTGCCCTCCCAGTGCTGACCACAGCCTTTACTTCTCTCCTCACCAAACTTTCACTTAAAGGAGATCTGGAGGTGTAAACAGACTCTTGATGCTCTCTTGTACTAGACATTCCCACCAGCTGTAAAGGAACAGAAAATAATTTCGACTCAAAATCTTGAACATAAATCCACGCTAATTTTGGTCATTGTTGATCTTCCACTACAGAAGACTCAGTCATAATTCTGGTACAGATCTTACATCTAACTGCCCCTGGGATTTAAGAAATATAATATAATATAATATAATATAATATAATATGAAACAGCTATCAAACCAAACTTCAGAGCTCAGATTTTCAAGGAAGATTTTGATGAGTACAGGAATTATCCCATCTATTTCTCTAAAGATTTAGGTTTTAGAATTAAGTTCATTGTGGAGTACAGAAAGGGAAAACCCAGGGACATTCTACTGGGAGAGAGAAGGTATTCATGTGCCTGGTGTCAGATTTTTCCTGTTTACATGGCAAGGAGTCACCAACTTACCCTCTGCCTTCACCTGAGCCTGACTGCATTGTCTAGTGATGGATTTGTATGCTGCTTTAAAATACATTTTATGCTGATATGACAGACTGCATACAAGAGTCTTCCTGATTTCCCTTCCAACCTGAGTTATGCTGTGATCCTGTGATTGCATAAGGACTTTGACTGTCATCAAGCAAAAGACAGCCTGTGGTAAGATGAACTTCAGATGCCACCTGGGGTATTTATAGAGGACAAGTCACTAGAGAAGTATGCCTGTCTCTGTGTGAACACTCTAATTTAGCTGCATTGGCTCATAGCACTTGTGTGTTCACACAGGCAAGTGGTTCTGTCTGGTGCTGTCCTTTTTACAGTTTCAAATACAAGCATCTGGGAAAGCCCGTACTTAGTCATCTGTCTGGTTGTCTCCTTCCAGGAACTCCACAGAATGCCCATATGTTACGCTGTCAAAAATGGCATTGCTGTTATCCACTGAGAGCAGAGAAACAGTAAGGGGAATGTTCAGAGAACCCAATGCTGAACAAGATTTTCTTTAAATAACCGGGTTCTAATCTATGCAATCACTCTTTATTTAGGCATAACCAAATGATATGACATTTAGATGAGCTAAAACCTGTAAACATTATTTTTACACACTTAGGCCAAAATGCTTACACGTAAAGAGCATGTAAACAGCATATAAACTGTAATAAGCCTAACTGTAATTGTTGGGGCCTTTTGGTGGTGCTTATCACTAAACAAACGACAGAAATTTGGTTTGTGTCAGCACCATTACAACCATGGAAGAACTCTGAAACCAACTGAAGATGTCTGAGGATCAGAGAGGATTTTGGGGGTTAGGTTTTTTTGGGACTTTGTTGTTGTTGTTGTTGGGGATTTTCAACGGTATCTTTAATCTTCTTGACACACGGTGGAAAAGATACAACAGATTCAAGCAATCCAGAAGATTGCTGCAGGATTCCATGTCTCTGGAAGAGATGATGAACACTTGCATCTGCTATTCACTATCAAGGAAGAACTGGTGACAATCTTAGCTCTAGTGTTAATGAAATAGTGTCCTTCAAGGGCTTGAGGGACTGAGAAAAGCAAGCAGCAGAGGACACAGCCAGGAGTTCTGGTCAGTAGACCTCAGGCTGCTCAGGCAGGTCAGAGATGGTATTCCATGGGAGACAGTATTGAGGAGAGAAGTTGTTCAGGGTGTCTAAACAGAGATGTAGATAAACTGATTCAAGTCCCTCATAGGACCAAAATACCCAGGAGATCCTAGAATTATAGAGCCCTAGAACGTCCTGGGTTGGAAGAGACCTTAGAGATCATGTCATTCCAATTTCCCTGCCTTGGGTAGGGACACCTTCCACTAGATCAGGTTGCTCAGAGCCACATACAGCCTGGCCTTGAACACTTTCAGGGATATCTACAGCTTTTCTGAGCATCCTGTAGTAGTGACTCACCACCCACACAGTAAAGAACTTCCTTGTAATATCTAATCCAAATCTGCTCTCTTGCAGTTTAAAGCCATTCCCCCTTGTCCTGTCACTAAATGCTCTTGAGAAGAAGTATCTCTCCATCTTTCTTGTAGGTTTCCTTCAGGTACTGGGAGGCCACAGTTAGGTCACCCCAAAGCCTTCTCTTCTCCAGGCAGAACAATCCCAATTCTCTCAGCTCTTCCTTACTGGAGACGTGCTCCATCCCTCTAAGCAGCTTGGTGACCCTCCTCTGAACTTGCTCTAATAGGTCAATATTCTTCCTGCGCTGGGGACCCCAAAGCTGGACTCAGTATCGAGGTGGGATCTCATGAGAGCAGAGTAGATGGGGCACTTATCCTGTGAGGAGACACTGAGGAAGCTGGGCTTGTTCAGAATGGAGAAAAAACAGCTTCAGGGGGACCTTATGGCAGCCTTCCAGTACCTATGGGTAGGTTTTCAAGAAGATGGAGCCAAGTTCTTGACAGTTGTATACGGCATGAGGACGCGTAACCATGGTCATAAACTGTAAGAAGAAAGATTCCACTTGGATATAAGAACTTTTTCACCATCTGGACAGACAGGTACTGGAAAAGCTGGTCCATAAAGGCTGTGGAATTTTTATCCTTGAAGGTTTTTCAGGGTCCAGCTGGACAAAACCGCGAGTAACTGAAATTACTTGGTCTGATCTCCTAGCTGACCCTTCTTCTTTAGGCAGAGGCTGGACTAGTGATGTCTGGGTCCCTACCAACCAGAATGATTTTGTGAATCTTCTGCTGCTGTCATGTTTTCATGCAATCAACAAAAACTTCAGTTTGTGTCAAACTCTAGAAGCTATGAGGTACAACTCTCTGGGGTCATCCAAGAGTAATATCAAAGGCAGGAGTTACTGAGATAGATGTACCACAGCAAACCATCCTATTGAAGAAGGAAAATACAGAGATTGTTATGATTGCATTAGAGGTCTTTAAAAACTTGAAATTCAGTAGAGATTCATATCAAGTGGATCTGCAGAGCATGATGATGACAAGGGATAAAGAATTACATAAGCTATTCTGAGTAAAAAACCGAAGCTGGAAAAAAATAGTTTCACTTAGTAGATCATATAAAATCAATTAAAAAAAAAGTTTCCTACAAATATGTTTGAAATGCAAAAAACTAAGGAAAGCACAGGTCTAGTAAGACTCAATATTATTTGCAGATCATATAGTAGATGATGCAAAGAAGGCTGAAGTATTCAGTAGTTTCTTAAATTTTTGTTTGGGAAGAGAAAGCGTGCTAACAATCCATGTGAATTTCAACAAGATAAGAATTTGGCTAGAAAGCAGGAAGGACACATTAAATAATGAATTTGACTTGGCAAGGCCTGGTGGACTTCACACCAGAAATTATGCACAGCCTGTCTTCCCTCATCCCATTTTCCCTGAAAATGGAGAGGAACAAACCCAGTACTTATGTCATAAAAAGGAAAAGGACATGCACATGAATAAAAGACCCACCATTTAGAAATAATTTTTGAAACATCTGACTGCTGTCTGAGCTGCACTTGTGTAAGTTGACAGTGTCTGACTTTGATGGAATTACAGAAGTAAAGAATTAGCCATGAAGTATTACTCATAACTTGAGGCCTGATTAAAAGCAACCTATGGGAAAAAACCTCTTATTGAATTCAGGTTTTTTGTAAACCAGACCAATTCCTTTCATATTTAATTTGAAAGACATCTTATGAAAAAGATGTTCACTTGTCAATTATGAAAGCTGGTTAATACAATTTTCTGTAAATCTGCAGGTTCAAAAAGAGACAACAGATACACTTCAGTTTAATGAGCTATTAGGAAACATCTGTGCCTTAGTATACCTCAAGTTTAGAAAAGTTCTGCACCAGGAACATTTTTTTCCAAAGGTCAGATCAACCTCTATTTTAAATTTTAGCATTAATAACTTGCTAATTTTCTCCTATGGGGCCTAAGAACATATCACTCTCTGTGCATCCTACTCCCAGTTGATCATGCATGATTCAACACAGAACATTTCTATGAGTTACATTCATTTAATGATCTCATAACTAATTAAATGCTGAGACTGAGAACCATCTGCAGCTCCCCTTAATAGAGCCCAGAGCACACAACACCTGGCTACCTTTTGGTGCCTAGTTACGATAGTGATCTCAGTGAGTGATTGGCCAAGTCCATTCTCATGTTCAGTTTCCTCGACAAATTCATTGCTTAAATGAAAGATTTTGGCACCATTTAGAATAGAATTGAGACCTAGAATAGAAAAGGTCTTCAATATAGATATTTTATTTCAGTTTCACCTTAATTTCATTTCAGAATTGATCTTGACAAGTCCAAGAGTTAAGTTCTTGCTCCAGTTCCTACAAAAATCAGTAGAGATTGTGAGGTTATTATTTAATTTCTGTTTATTCAAGTTCTCTAGAACTGAGACTCACATACTCTAATCCTAACCAGTACAAACCAAAAACCACCAGTCATATATAAGTCAATTAAGCTGCAACAAATTATGCCAGCAAAGAATCTAGCATTCCTTCTTAGATAATATAAATTAAATAAGTGGAGTGGATCATCTCATAGCTCTGAGTCTTATTATGAGTTCACAGCAGCTCCCGCTGTTCTGAATTCAAAGTGCTAAATGCCTTTAAAACCTCTGCAACAGTGTGGATTTTCAAAATGCCGGAAAGCCTAGGGAAGCAGTCTCCTGGCCCCATGGAGAGAGGAGCTCACACTGGAGCAGGTTTGCTGGTAGAACTTGTGACTCCATTGGGGACCCACACTGGAGCAGCCTGTTCCTGAAGGACTGTGCCCCATAGAAGGGACCCACGCTGCAGCAGTTTGTGAAGAGCTGCAGCCGGTGGGAAGGACTCACATTGAAGACATTAGTGAATGACTGTCTCCCATGGGAAGGACCACACACTGGAGAAGGCAATGAGTGTGCAGAGTTCTTCCCCCAAGGAGGAAGGAGCAGCAGAGATAATGTGTAATGAACTGACTGCAACCATATTCCCCAGCCCCCTGCACCACTGTCAGGGAGAAGGTAGAGAAACTGGGGGAGAAGTTGAGACCAGGAAGGAGGGAGGGGTGAGGGGAAAATGATTTTAAGATTTGGTTTTATTCCTCATTATCCTGCTCTGATTTGATTGGCAATAAATTAAACTAATTTCCCCATGTCAGATCTGTATTGTCTATGCCAATAATGTGTGAATTCTCTTTGCTTGCCAGTATCTCAATCCAAGAGCCTTTCATTCTATTTTCTCTCCCCTGCCCAGTTGAGGAGGGCAGTGATAGAGTGGCTTTGGTGGGCACCTGGTGTCCAGCTAGGGTCAACCCACCACTTTTGGGTGAGAGCAATTACAGGCTGACTTTTACTCTTAGACACTTCTGTGCATCTCTGCACACAAATTAAGCTTCCTTCACAGTATTTGGGCTTCCATGCCTAATGTTTTTTGTATAAACACGAAGCTCTAGTGCTGTTGCAGATACCCTGTGTTATTTAAGGCACCTGTGTGGGATTTGCTAATGCAACACAGAACCTGTGTAAAAGCTGTCCTGTTCTGGACTTGTAGCTGGTGCCAAGCCAGCATACCTTAGATACTCAAAGGCAGTGAGCTGTCTTCCAAAACCTGAATTGAAGTCCTAGTCAATGCTGTCAGTAGAGCTTCCTGAATGACCAACCTCTACATGCCTGCTTTAAGATGAAGTGAATCATTCTGTCCAGGTTCCCTTGACTGTAATGAATAGGACTTACCTGCCTAGGCAGATGTTTCTAATATTATTTGAGGTGGTATGGGGTTGTTACTTGGAGGTGCAATGCCAAAAGGGCACAGGTTTGCTGTATGACCATTGTCACTTCTGCCAGCCCTGAGCAGAGATTCTGGGCAGCCTCAAGGATGTCACATAACACTATGTACTGAACTGCAGTTAGCTGAAAGGAACCCTAGAGCTCTCCAGACTATAATCATAGTCTAGACACACAGCTAACATATAGACATCCACACCCTAGTTTAAAGAAATTAATTTCAAACTGAATCCTTTGTCTTAACTCTGGTGCATACTTCACCAAGCTTCATGTACTCAGGTGCCGCAGATGAGATCAGCCAGTTTCAGGAAACTGTGGGATGACCTGAGACAGTCAATGATGCTTCAAGCAAGAGAAAGCAACAAGTATCTGTGTGGGGGACACAATGAGATTAAACTAGTGCCCATTATACAGTATAATGAGAGGCAGTGACACTCAGTGTAATGAGCAGTGGTGATTGCAGTGCATGGTAACACTCTCACCGACAGTCTGGGAAATAGAACATGAAATACATGAACCCAGAGACCTAGTGATCTTGAGTCGTGTCTTGCTCATCATTAACACCTATATGAGTCATTAGAACATGGTGAAGACATTACATAAACTTTTATTCACTATCTGATGCAAACTGCATTGTTTAACTGCAGTTCTGACTATACAACTAATTTCTATCAGAAGCTATGAAAAGAAAAATAAAAAAGAAAAACAAGAGTGAGAAACAGTTCTGTTTGTTGGGGACAAATTGCCAGTCAGACACCCTCTTCCCTGTGATACATATCTGTCAGCTTGGTTAATTAGCAAGTCGTTGAAGAAAATGACTTTTTACTTTCCATACAGCTTCAGTTATAACTATAATTTGACAGGATGGACTTCAGTTTAGTCATATTTGTGATAAACCAAGCTATGTTGTGCATGACATTTCTCTCATCATCATTTGAAGGCATAAATGTTACTGGGCCTTTAGCTCCAAAATCCCATGGACCATGGTGAAAATGCTTACTGATTTATGTCAGGTATACATTGACAAACTCTTCCTGTTCTGGTGAATCATCCTGGACATATCGCATTTTTTTTCTGGGCAGCTAGTCTACTAAAGGATATTTGCAGTATGGCAGAGGAATACTGTGGACCAAAGGGGTGTTGTGGGATCTGGGATCTTGTGTGTTTGACAAAAGTTACATGGTTGACCTCAGTTACAAAGGACTGGATTTGATTTGATTTGATGACCCCAGTTCTGTGTTTCTATACAAAAATATAGCCCATGTATGCGTATTGATCAGCATTTGAGCACTGGCCATAATCTTTGTTAAAACTTCTCTTCTAGTCTACAAAATACATCAGCAAAAACCCCAAGAGCCCCTGGAGAGACTTTATAGAAACAAACAACCCTTGTGTGAGCAGGGGCTTGTGCCAGAATGTAAGAGCACAAGCTATCAGCCTGCCTAAGACACTCTAAGTTTGAGACTGTGGCTGTGGTCTCTGAAATGCGAAAGAGCTGAACTATGCAGAACCGTGTTGCTGTTTTCTTTCAAAGGAAAAAAAATGTGAAGACTGTATTTGTCACATGCTGCATTATGAAGCAGATATGTTTGGTACAATACGTCTCCAGAAAGAAGTACAAAAAAGCCTTCTTGGTGGTGGCTGCTGTGTCAGCAGGTCATGGAGGGCTGCAGCTGGAGCACTGATCTGAGCTAGCAAAGGTAGATGCATCTTTTTCCCACAGATTGGATATTTGCTTTCCCCCTCAGCCTGGCCACCTTCTCACCTTTTCTGTTTCATGTCTGCCTTATCTAACTGGAATTTAATCTTTGCAGTCCAAGAGGTCTTACAAATTAGCAATAGTGTCTTCGCACTCTCTGAGCCAGCCTAATCTTGCCTTACTTTAGAGATAGTGAGACTAGGCTTCCTTTCAAGAGACAAACCGGTTTTGCAAGTGTAGATGTCAATCTAGGCAAAATGTTCTTCACTCTGCATTCTGCCCTATTAGAGACTAGTTATTCCAGGTTTCATATCTAGTACCTGTACAAACAGTTTCAAACCACCATATCTTTAATGCATATCATTAAATTTAGGAAATTCTGTGATGTAATTATTATTAGAAAGCCAATCTACTTCCCTTATCTGCTTCTTTAAAGGTCTGTGTTGTGGCCAGGACAATTCTTGCACCCAGCCAGAACAAGCATGTGGGCGTGAAGGAGGCCATCAAAAATTTAATGCAACTCTACTGTAGATGTCTTTGGTGAAAGCACTCTTCAGATGTGGTTCACTTGAGCTTTATTAAATACCTATTTCAGAAGAAAACCACCACTGCAATTTTATCAGAAAAACCATCTCACCTGCTTCACTAATTTACTGTTACTGGGATTGGGAACAAGTAGTTCAGCAGTAGTTGAAAATATCACAGTCAGATGAATCAGCCCTAAGTTTCTCTGACACCTAGTTTTCAATACAGAAGACACTCGCCTGCTATGCTAAAGAATGAATTCTAAAAATTTAGATAAATAGAATTATTCTCTTAAGCTTTATCCTATTTTCATTATATTGATCCCTGCTGCCCTCAAGTAAAGGGTCAACAAAAACAATAGAAATTAATAAATAAAAATAGAGATAATTTTTATTTGGGAGTTTCACAGTGAGATTGCATCTTACATACCTATTTCCTCCAGAATTTTAATTTCTAACAAGAAGAACTATGTTGCATGTCTTAAACTACCCTAAATGCTGTCAGCGTTCAACAGACCCTGGTGGCCTTTGCTTGACAATGTGACAGCACAGTGATGATACAGCAAACTGATCTGCTTCTCTCTGCTGTTTAGCATCAGCATAATTACAATGAGCAAGAAACCTTCTTCAAATATTCATAAATACTCCACATCACCTTGCAGATATTCTGAAAGAACAGCCACTTGAGGCATCAAAGAATTAGCATGACGAAGAGTGCTGAATTAACACAAATGCCTTCTGGCTTACTCCCTGTGTTTATGTGCAGCCTGCCACCAGTTACCTGTATTTAGGTTAAAGCAGATGGAAAAGAATGTGATGAAACTGAAGAATCATTCTGCTCCTCGGCTTAACTGTGAGTCCAGAAACTAATCCTTCAGGAAAAAAATTACTCATGCTGACCTTAGATTTACTGGTCATCCTTTCTGTTTGCAGGGGCATTCACACACGTTGATGTTGATAGATAGGCTTTGGGACATACAGATACACTGGCCTGCTGTAAACCCTCCTTCTTCGCTTTTCTTGCCCTATTAATTAAGAAATAATCCATGAACTATTTTCCTCTGAAGGAATGTGTCAATACAACTGTTATAAGAGAAAAATGAGGAAGAAAAAAACCCACTTCATTTTAAAGACATGCTTTCCTTTAACAGTATAAATTATTTCATGAATTCACTGATAAAATTATTTGGTTCATGAAGGCACTATGTTCTGCAATACATGAAGGTAAACAGTGATGTACTTTTCTTTAAATGAGTAACTTGGATGTTTCATTACTTTTTTTAATGTAAAGAGATGTTAAATGACACACTCTTATTCCCTGCTCTTTACAATAGTTTTTAATGTAGTCTACTTATCAAAGAAATGTACTTGTATGCATAAACACATGGATATTTACAGACACATAAACCAGTCTTAACTCTGAAGGAAATTTCCTTTTGAACATATAGGCAAGATTCCACAAACTTTGCCAATTCTTCAAGCAGTAACTAAATCCATTCTGCACATGTGACCTGCATACCTGACTCACAGGGATGTCAGGCAAATCAAGGTTTGAGCTGATTGGTATTTGTTATTTATTAGATGTACTTATATACTGTATTTCATACTCCTGGAGACTCTTCAGGCAGGGAGCTGCTCCCCACTGAGCATCAGAGGTGTTTTTCTAATACAATTATCCATCCTTATAGAATATTTCACAGTACTGTAAACTTCATATCTTAATTATCTTTTCCAACACCTGCTGATCTGTTATTACCAAACCCAGTTAACTTGGTTAGAGAATACAGTATCATACAGTCACCCCAGGACACTTGGGTAGATAGAGAGCCTGTTTCTTCTTTCTCTGCTCCTAGATCCCTCCTTTCATCCATAAATCCAGACATCTTTTGTCACATAAACCTCCTTGACAGTAACATTTCACCCTTACTGGCTTTCCTAGGCAGGCATAGGTCTGATGCAAACAGGTAATGGAACAAAATGAGAACATAATTATAATGCAGAAAAAAGCACTAGTGATGTTAATATATTTCTATTTTATGTTGGAAGGGATCTCGCAGTCTGCATTTCCATTTGCTGTCCGTTCACTGTTCAATATACATTCCGTTCAATTTCAGGCTTCATGTTTCACACAGCTTGTCATTCCTTATTCAGTCACTCTCTTCAACATCAGCATTGCCAGGCGCATGAATAAGTAATTGCACATTTTACAGGCGTGTCTGTGGGAGGGCATGAATGAGTTATGACCTCCTTTGATTTACAGTCAAGAGCCTCCAGAAATTCTGTTTTAGAGTACAAATTTGCCTTGTTGCTACCTTGCCTTACCTAGCTCTCTGGTAGCAAACCTTAAGCCTCCAGTCTGAGCTTGGTTTACCTTCCTTAATCTAGATTTTTCATTACCTCCACACAGAAATCTGTCTCCAAGCCCGAAATAAAATCTTTTCTTAAAATAAGAACCCATTTTTCTTTACTGTAATAAATCAGATTACTTCTGTCTCCTCCAATCATAGCACATGTGGAGAACAATTGCTCATTGTTATTTTATAGCAATTTGTTACAACCAGAATGCTGTCTTTATACTTTGTCTCACGTTTTCTTTTTCTAGATTAAACATATCCAATTTCTTCAGATGTTCCTCTTAAGTCATGTTATCTAATTGTTTAATTATTCTTGGAAAGAGCTCTGAGAGCAATTAGAATTTGTGTACATTTTAAACACGATGCTCAAACTATAAGAAGCATTTTAGTAAGGCTTACCTTAGCTAAGTACTTAGTAGATGGGAAAAAAACCCCAACTCTGTGTTATCATTTCCTCTTCTATTAATGCACAACACAACTTGTATTTCTGGAAAAAACATTGCACTGTGCCTCAATTTCTTTGACATGATAACTTGTTTGGTTGGTTTCAGATTTATTGCACCCCTAAATCCTTTTTCCGCGTCTCTTCAGCTGGGTTACTCATCATTTTTAGGTTTGTGCATTTGATTTCCTATTGCTAAAAGTCATTCTCCATGATTACCCGTATTGAATTTAATCTTGTTGATTTTAAATTTTGCTCTCTGAAGTCTGCTGGGATCTCTTCACTTACAGAAATTCTTGCAGGCAATTTTTAATGGTTAAGTTCTTTAATGACTTTAGAGTGAACTTCAGTAGGTCTGAACAAATTGAATCCATCTAACTTATCTAAATGCCTTTAATGTTTCTCTGCTCTATCTGGCTCTGCACCTCTATATTGTCATTAAAATTAATTTAAGTACCTGGTGATGGCTGACATTGCCTTTTTTGCATTGACTCAAATGAAGCACTGCATACCTCCATCATTTCTACTGTATCACTCGCATACACCTCTTCAATGTTCCCTTTTTTTTCACTACAACCATGGTGAAAATGCACAACAAAGGTAGCAAGCAAAGAGATCATCCTTCCCTTTCAAAAGGAAATCTAGCCTTGTTATCACAATGAGATATTAGCAAGCCGAAATGCATTTCTTGACTCTAGAATGCTTAAAATGTAACCAAGGTCAGACAAGAAGATACATAATAATGGCACTTCCTTGCTTAGCAGAGTTGTTCCCCCTATTGGGATGACAGGATAGTATCTGGGCAAAATATCTTCTTTTTCTAACTAGCTGCATTAGTTCTGGTGTACCAAGCAAGAGAGAGACACACTCAGCTCTCCTCAACTGAAAACAAAATTCTAATGAAACTTTTTTTTCTTAATGCAGATAATGAAACAATAAGAAGGCAGTCTCACTTTTCTTTTTCACAGATTTTGAGTTTGTTGCTGGCAATCAGATGCATCATTTGAAATCTGAAAAACATAGGAGAGATATGAAACAGCATACAACTATGTTATATGTATGGGCTCTTATGCCCATTGCTGTCCTGATTCTGCAATGAACTAATCATGGGTGCATTTTTGTACTTGAAAAATTTACATTACTGGGAAAGTAGCCATGGGCTAGAGTAACAAATCAGAGTACTATCTCCAGGATAATACTAGAATAATCATAGAAGATAAATATATGAGAGCCTCATAAAATAATCCAGGTTGAAAGGGACCTCAGGAGGCCTCTAGCCCAACATCTTGCTCACAGAAGGATCAGACCAGGTTGTTCAGACCTTTATCCCACTGACTCTTGAAAACTTTCAACAAACCACATGCTTGGACTCCACAACTTCTCTGGGCAGCCTGTTCCAGTGCTCAGTCATCATCATAGGAAAGAAATGTTTCCTGGTGTTCAGAAGGTAGTTCCTGTCTTTCTCTTTGTGCCCATTGCCTCTGGTCCTGGCACTGGGCACTACTGAAAAGAGCCTGGCTCCATCCTTTTTGTTCCCTCCTTTCAGCTATTTATTGATATTGGTGAGATCCCTCTAAACCTTCTCTTCTTCTGAAGGGATGCTCCAGTCCATTCATCATCCCTTGACTGGACTCTCTCCAGTGTGTCCATGTCTTTCCTGTACTGAGCAGCCCAGCACTAAACACAGCACTCAGATATGGCCCGACCAGTGCTGAGAGAAAGGATCACCTTCCTCTCCCTCAATGCATTCGCTAATGCAGCCCAGGATGCAGTTGGCTGCTTTTGCAGCAAGGGCCCATTGCTGGCCCACATTCAACCTGGTGTTCAGCCTTTCTGCCAAGCTTCTTCCCAGCTGGAAATATTTTCTGCCAAGCTTCTTCCCAGCTGGAAGTATCTTTGCACTTCTCTTAATTGAATTTCATGAGGTTCCTGCCAGACCACTTCTCCTGACCATCCAGATGCCTCTGGGTGGCAGCACAACCCTCTGGCATATCAGCTACTCCTCCCAGTTCTGCGTCAACAGCAGAATTTTAAGGGTACATTCTGTCCCACCATCCAGTTAATTAATAAAATTGTTGAATAAAACTGGTCCAGTGTTGACCCTGGGGTGCATCATTAGTTATTGGCCTTCAACTAGACTTCCTGCCATGATCACAATCCTTTGCACTCAGCTGTTCTCCAGGTTTCTACCTACTGTATTATCTGTTGATCTATCCCCTCTCTATGACAATGTTACAGAAGAGAGTATTGAAAGCCTTTCTTCAACACCACCATAGCTTTGCACCTTCTCCTGATGTTTCTTCTCCAGTCACTTCTCCGGTGGTAAGACACTATCAAGCTAACAGTCACTGCTCCTGAGGTTTTCTTGGGGATGGTTGGGGTGTCCAGTTCACTGTAATCTTCTGTTCAGGGAACAGTGTTACATTTGAGCTCTTCCATCACATTACTACATAAGGTGACCATCTTTGGTTTCAGATGAGTCACTCCTGCAATGAGCCAATGCATATTACAGCAGTGGTTCAGACTCCATGCAACAAGTCTTTGGCTCTTTGCCTCACATTTTCTGGACTGTGTCAAGCCATCCATTCTTTTCTGCAGTCACATTGAACTTTTGCCAGCTGCTGGATTTGGAAGTGGAGACTTTCATAACCTCATGCCTTTCTAGTGGCCTGTAAGTTGTATTGCAAGTGAGGCGTAAAAACTGCATGTTGGCAAAGGAATGAGTGACAACAAACACTCTTGAAGGAAGACAAACTGGAAATAGAGGATAAATTCACTGACATAGTCACAAATTTAGCTGGTATTAGCAGCATAGAAAATACCAAGGTACAGATAAAGAACTGGATGGTTTGGTAACCAAAATATGTTGAGCATTGAACGGTGCAAAATGGTACTCTGGGTACCAATCAACTAATGAGAATTTTGTCTGAAAGATGAAAAGTCATCAATTGGAAGCAAATGAAAGAGATGACACTGATTATTCTTCAGGATAAGCATAAGCCACCAAAGTGAAAAAGGTTATCCTGCAGTAAATCAGTCCAGGAGTTTCCCATATGGAGCATGAAGCATTGCGTAAGATATGACTCACCCAGAATGCTGTATACACTTGCTATTCATGTCCAAATATGAATTTAAATTTGAAAAGCTGTAATGAAAAGCTAGGATAATGGAGGAAATATGAGGACTCTTAAAAGTAGGTGTTGCGTGTGACATGAGCTATTAAAATGTGACTATAGTGATATAAAAATGAGATTATTTTTGTCTGACTTTGGGGGTTTTCCTACTTCCATTTTCAGTATTATCACATTCCCAGCATTATCGATTATTCACATTTTTGATTTTCCAACGATCTCTGGAAAATTCCATGGAAAGAAATAAATCTCTGAACAGAAGTAATCTCAACTATTCCTCTAAAGGGATAAAAGGTTAGACAATAAGGAAAGGGAGACATCTATTCTAGGAGGAAAATAACTAAAACAATTTTTTGCATATTCAAATATTTTTATTGTGTGGAGTGACTGTCTAGTGTCTCCCACTCAGTGGTAGTTGGTTGACTATTTGTAAGAATGGAAATAACTTTTAGGGAAGTACTTGAATGAAAAGAGATGTGCAGACTGGTAGGTAAGCTCAGAAAAGCGTTCGCAGGGCAGGAGAGGCAGAACTTTCCAAACAGCTCTGCTATGCAACTAGAAAAAGCACAACTTAACAATCGAGGAGATGAAATATACAGAAGTGACATCATTATGCAATGCCCTAAAGGTGGAAGAAGAATGACAAACTTCGTGCAATAAAAGGGAAGAAAGATAAAACAGGATTTCGCAGATAACAAGGCAGTGCTATTTTAGAAGTTAAAATATTACTTGTGTAACTACCAACAACCGCAGATCTGGAATCCAGATATCACCCTTGCTCTCTATTCCTCTACTCATTTTATCAGCACTGATAATTAAATCAATTAAGTCAATAATTAAAATTCCATTGTTTCCTCACTGACTGATCAGGTCAATGAGACTCCAGCTCAGTCTTCCAAAGCAATGAAGAGCCCATACAGCATAAGTTATTGGCTTGCTGCCAGATGAAAACAAAACTGGTTCAAAAAAACCCTGTGGTGGGTGTTAAACAGAACATTGGTAAAGTCAACTTTTTGGCCTTGTTGCAGTCTTGAATTATTTTCATGTGCTTCCCTGTTGGCTACTTTTTCTGACACCTCTCATCACTCTTGCTTTCTTGTATAAATTACACCAATTTATTAGACTCCAATTTCCTGGCATGTAAAATAGCTTGCTAGCTTCAACAGCACCTCTGAACTTAATTCTGCCTGACAAGGAAAAGTTGCAGGCACACTGTGTGTGGTGGATACAGGAAAAATAAATGCCCAGAGCAGCATGATATATCACGTGGTGATAAAGCAGAGCTAACAGCTGCTTGAACCCTTTGCAATGAAACCACAGCTATGGCCTATCCGTTTTCAGGAGACCTTGAGAGCAGTTTTACGTCCACAGTCAGCAATCCTACAGAGGGGAAATTTTTATCTACTTGGTTTCACACAGTTTTTGGAAAACCTTGAAGCTGTATTGTGTACACTAACAAAACCTGCAAAATCATATTAAATGGTGGAGTTTTTGGACTGCTGTGTGCTGCAATGCTGGGAGCAGACCAGAATAACAGAACTCAGAGCTCAGAGCACAGGGAGTTATTTGCCAGTTCACAGAGTGAATTTAACACAAGCCCTACAGTACCCTTGTTATCTTTTTATTGTATATTCAAAAAACTAAAGCTGGAGAAGAGTCCACAAGCAGTAACAAACTCTCTGTAGTGCCCTTTAAAAATATTTTTTTTTAATTAAAAAAATAAAAAATCATTGCCTTTCGGGATCCATCCTCATAGCCATTTTGTGGAAAGGAAGAGATGCTTCTGAAGAAACAGGAATTAATTTTTTTTCCTTCTGATCTAGCTGCTGTCTGAACTCGACAGCTAATATATAGGGAGTGTACTCCCTGTACACCTGCTACATGTAGGTCTGTCAGTTTGTGAAAATGGTTGTGATTAAATAGGTGAATTGCATGAACTCTGCCAGTGACAATACTGATCTCTTGCCTAAAGGTAACTAAATTATTTTTTAAAAATCTTTTTAGCTTATTAAAGCCTATATGAAAGAGCAAGCCAGCATATGGATATCATGTCTCTTCTCTGAGGGTTTAAGGTCACCAGAAAGAGGACCATTTACTTCTTGCCAAGGTATTCAATCACAGTCTAAATCATATCCAAACATAGATACTTCTTTGCCAGATTATAACTGGTGCTAAATTAACTTAAGTAGTAAAGAAATCTGCAAGGTGACTGAAGTTCTGCATTTTTTCTTTGTTATTGCTTAATTCCAGACTTTAAAAACTACAGGATTTTTTAACTGCTAATCCTGTTTATTCAACAGGGGTTCTGGAAATCAAGGTAAGGTTTGTCCTGGCTAATCATGGTCTCAAATAATTTCAGAAATGTCTTTATGGGGAGACAGGGGGCTGACAGAGCAATTTTAGATGTAGTGAAAAGAACACAGCATGGTAATGATAATTTCAAAGAGTTTTCTTTATTAGCGGTGCTGATAACTGTAAAGTCAAGAGCCTTGCTGACTATCAAAAATGAAACCTAGTTTGCAGGACTAAAAAATAGATTTTTTTTTTTTGTGAACTCAGTAGATCTGCTGCTGAGTCACTGAGACAGAAATATGGCACCTCTGGTTTTTTCTGATAGTTATTTTTACAGCCCATGTAAGCACTTAATGGATTTGATATAATGGAACTTGGAAAGGGAATCTAGATCAAAACTGTGTTGCAACCTGTATATATCCTACCATTATGTCACCAAAGTAAGTTCAGCTTCTAGAGTAGTCAGAAAGTAAAACATTAGAGTAATAGTACCATGCAACAAGACAGGTGAGACTATTATTAGTATGGTCAAAATCAAAGCTAAAACATTCTTAGTGGTGGTTCAAGCCCATTAGGGGTAATATGGTCTCGTTTAATAATTAATAGCACAGTAACCAGTTTCATTAAAATGTCTGCAACAGGCTGTGAAACTGATGAAGGAACTAATGTACCTTCAGCCATTCATGAAAACTTAAAGATTTTATATGTTGATACTCCCTTGAATACTGATCAAACAAAAAAAAAAATCACTTTTTCATATTAGCTGTGCCACTGAAGTCTTACAACACCTCTTTGTATATGCATTGCACTAAAATACAACTTAACCCTCCTTTGCTGTTTGTGGACACACTGCATAAATATTAACGTATGAAAGCACTCAATTTATAACCAATCAGTTACACTCCCAAAACTTGAGGATCTCTCCCCAAGCCCTTCTCACCTCCCACTGCTGGCCACACTGAGAGGAAAGAAGCATGTCAGCAACCGGATGAAGACAGAAACAGCAACTTTGCTCATATTTACATCCCTTCTCTGAGATCAGATGCAAGCTCCTCTTTGCAGACTTTTTGCCTTTTGCCACTCAGCCTGTTTCTGATGGGATGTATTTTTCAAGGCAAAACCTAAGTCCAAGTGACTGAGAAGGCACCAGTAGAAGAGAGCAGCAGTTGCCAGTCCTGGCTGTGAGACAATGTTTGGGCAGGACCAAACATCCGCCCAAAGTTGCTGCACAACTGAATGTTGCACGTGCATCTAGGATTGAGAGCATCCCTGTAATATTGGACTGGAATGTGATTGTGAGGATGCTGCCACTTCCCGGATGCTTGGTAGCAACTGCTCAAGTGCACTGAAATGACCCTGGTCTGAGGAGCCGTTTTAGAACAACAGGCTTCAATTTGGAAGAATTTGCCAAATTGGAAAGTGTCAGATTTAGCAGATAGGAGTGTGGCTGTGAAAAGCAGAAGGCTGTTTCTTTATCCTGTAAACTCAAATGGTGTAAGGTGGCTAAGTAAATCTAGAATGTTGAGTGAGAGGCAGCAGAATGAGAGAAAACCAAAAGACAGTACCAGAGGTGCAGGTTTTAATTCTGGAATCAGACAGGCTACTGACCCCTACTATTCTCCTGCCAGGGCTGACCTTAAAGGATGAGTGGAACACACAGCCGCTCCATCAGCACAGTTTCAAAGTCAAAATGGGTTTGCTACAGCTCTTTAGGACACCTGAAACACCAGGATGAAGAGAGACAGAGTGATCCAGACCAAACCAGAGTAGGGACTGATAATAATAACTGTGCTGGGAAAACTGGAGAGGAACTCACCACAGCTGCATTGTTACTCACCACACTGTTCGTTATTCCAAACTCAGCTCTGACAGACGCAGAGGAAACCAACAGCTCTTTTAAGCAACAATATTGTAGTAAATGGGAAGGGATGGAGATGGGAAAGCAAATTGCTATTGCAAGGAACTGAAATTCCAGGCAAATTAAACCAGTTAGAAAAATGACAGTGCTCTTAAACAGGCATACCTTCATGGAGTGATGGATCAAATGAGGGAGAACCATTGGATTAGCAGCAGGGGAACCCAACTAGAGCAGCAGCAAGTACTGAATCAGACTGGAAACCATTTCTTTGGCTGAATTAACACAGAGATTTGAATAAGCAAGAAAAATGTTGAGAGGTGAACAAAAGGCTCAAAGAGATAATAAACACAAGAATGAGTCAGGGCTTTATCATTTACTAATGATGACCTGCAGCACTTGGACTTAAGAAAGAGGGATAAGAGTGAGGCATTGTATGAATAGGAGAGCCAAATATGGTACTAATCCCAGAAGTAGAAAACAAGAAAAGAAAAGGCAGCATCAGCTCCGAGACTCCTCTAACATTCATTCTGAAAAGTTTTGAAAGAAAAAGAGAGCCACATACAAAAGAGTACCTAACTGCTAGAGTAGCTAGTGTTTAAAACTGCAGAACAAGACAAGAAAATGGCATACAATTAGAATGAAAATGAGCCATTCAAATTCACAGAGAATATTGTTAAATTCAGTGAGGCATGTGAGGAGGTGCATGAAAGAAACCTAGAAGGGGGGGTTCCGTTGGCTACAAAATCGAGGGAAAAATAAAAAGGACAAAGTAACACATGTAAATAATTAACAGTTGCAAGTATGGTGAATTAGGTGTGACCCGTCAGTGGGAGAGAGATAAGAGGGATCAGCTATTTCATTGAACTTGGAGAGATCTAGCTCTTGAATATTGAAGTTAACACTATGATGTCTGATTTTAAGGGACATGTGAAAACCAGTATTTTTTTCGGAGTACAGAGAAGGAAATGAAAAAACAAAACAAAACAAAATGTACCAACCAAAACAACTAAACAAAAGGAAGGCAAAGGTGATAGAAGCCTATGCATATGTAAGAACTGCTAATTTAAGATAAAACAAACTTATCAGTTATAAATAATAGATAAGAAATGGATAATGAAAATTAAATGTGTGCTTAAAAACAATAGTATAGCCATATTAGCTGATGAATTATGTGAAATAAAAAAACAAACATGCAGTTAATCAGGCCTTTAAGATCACTAGGAAATCCTATGGAGAGAGGTACTTAAACTGGAGTAACTTGGATAACTATTAATAACAACCCTTAAGCTGGAGTAACTCAGATAACTATTAATGACAACCCTTAAGCTGGAGTAACTCGGATAACTATTAATAAGAATCTTTAAGCTGGAGTAACTTGGATAACTATTAATAACAATCCTTTCTGCTTCATCTGCCAGTGGTAGAGCAGAAAAGGAATCTATTCAAACACTACAAATATATTTAATTATAAGTTCCTTGACTTCGTTTCACTTGATTTTAATTTTATTTTATTATCATACCTGAAATGGGATAGATATAATGCTTTTATAGGTCAATTGCCTTGTCTAGTTTTCTCACTGATGGAGGACATATCTTAATCTATTCATATGAATATGATCAATACATCACCAACTCATAAAGGTGTGTATGTAATATAAAAATGCACATGGATATGATTTTGTCTGTTTATAGAACGTACTATTCCAAGTGCTGAAAAGCAAAGGTAGGTACACAAAGTAAGGGTTGCATTTTAAAAGACTGCATGTTTGTGTAGTGCCGCTTGTGTAGGCTTTTTAAAACGACTAAGAATAAAATCATGAACCTGGGGTGGAACAAGATGGAATTATCTGGATAGTCTCTACAGAAGGAAGACAGCAAACATCAAGGCAAGATAGGCATTACACTTAGGAAGATAACAGCTTTTTGCTCAAAAAGTGGTCAAGAGTGACTCTGAAATTGTGCCATCCATATCAAATTAATCTGTAACTCTCTATGCAGGCTGCAATGGTCTTCGTGTGTGTTTTGTGCCCAAACTACCATAAGCTACTTTACAATATGTATGTATGTGAATTTTTAGTAAATTCTATGGAAGGATGTTATCTCTTACTATATACATTTAAAAATAACATTTATGAATGAAATTATTGCAAATGTGTGTTATAATAGGCCATTAAACTTTTGGGGTGAATTTTAATCAATTGCCAAAAATGCTAAGGGTATTTAGAAGGTGAGCTGAGTTGGACTTCATGCCTGAAGAATGATCTGGGTGATTTTGGTGCCTGTGTAAATTGTGTGGAATATAGGAATTCAAAGCTTAACAGGCTGGTACCAGTACTAGAAGATATCAGTAGGCTGCCCTTAGACCTTTGCAAGTTCTCACATCACAAAACCAATTGGGAAAAAGTGAAAGCCTTGAAGAAGATCCTCCATTGCCCTGTCCTGATCCTGACCTCATGTACAATGATTTAGAGTCTCAATATTAAAAACTATTAGTGGGAACTTCGTCCCAGTAAAACCTTTGCTCTATATAAACATGAGTTTCAGAAAGGCTTTACTGACACAAACAAATTTTGGAGGCACATACTTTATTTCAGTCTAACATTTGAGGTTTTTTTCCCCTAAACAACTAAAATTCTTAACAATTCTGCTTTAAACTTGCTATCTGACGTGAGATAGCAGTACCAGAAGTACAAGTAGGCAGAACTAGCAAAGTGAAGATTAAGGCTCACAGGCACTATTACTCAAGTGCCAAAACCTCATGGCAACATAGAAGTATTGGTGTATTCCTGTGGGCATTATAAATGGCAGTGCTTCTGTAGGAGTTACGAAACCAGGAGAGTCCTATGACACAACAGTGTTAGGCTACTTTTTCCTTTCTTCTGAAGCCTTTCCAGTCTCATGGAAGACAAGACGATTTCATATCAGTGAATAAGAGCATATCTTAGACCTAGAGGTGTTGGTGGATGCCAGGCTGGACATGAGCTGGCAGCACAGAAAGCCAATTATATCCTGGGCTGTATCAAAGCAGCATGGCCAGCAAGGCAAGGGAGGGGATTCTGCCCCTCTGCTCTGCCCTCATGAGGCCCCACTTGGAGTGCTGTGTCCAGCTCTGGGGTCCCAACACAAGAAGGACATGGGCCTCTTGGAGCAAGTCCAGAGGAGAGCCATAAAGATGGTCAGAGACCTGGAGCATGTCTCTTATGAAGACAGGCTGAGAGAGCTGAGATGGTTCAGCCAGGAGAAGAGAAGGCTCCAGGAAGACCTTACTGCAGTCTTTCAATACTTAAAGTGATCCTACAAGGAAGATGGGGACAGACATTTTAGGCCCAAGCCATGAACTCCTGACAATTGCATAACAAAAGATGTGGGGACCTGTGGCCCAGTCAGGTGACCAGACACTCAGTGATACAGCAGGAGCTGAAGGATCTGGAGGAAGAGCTGAGACTTTCATGGGCTTGGACTGTGAGGGTATAAATGCCCCAGGGGTTCCTTTGTTTGGGATCCCTTCTCGATGGCATCAGCTCGGGTTGTTTCTGTGTTACTGCTCCATGAATAAATTGCTTTATGGAACAAGACATCTAAGACTCTGCTATGTAAAACCTGGGGTCAAATCTGGGGTTGAAGTCTGGGGTAAGGAAACCTGGTCTGCCTGTGTGTGAGCGTGGGGTGTGTCTGGAGTCAAGTGAGGTCCCATGGGTCACTGGAGCTGCCTGCTGTGAAGGGGCTTCGATCCCAGTCTCTGGCATTGGGAGTGTGACTTCCAGAGAGTCTCATGAATGGTCAGACTGGGAAGTTTACCACCATCCAACCCAAACTATTCTATGGTCTTCCAGCATGCTCCTTAGCCTTTCCAATTAGTTTTTCTTTTCATTGCTTGGTCATGTTACAGTGACACAGTTCTAGTTAGGACTGCACAAGGTGATATAAATGCTGCCATTTTACTAGACCCATTAGACTATCCTCCTCCAGCTTCACCTACCTGGTCCCATGGTCCCTGAAAAAATGTAGTCTCCACAGTCGTAAAGGCCCTGACTGAAACAGGGAACTTATATAACAGTGTGAGCCATCATGTTTCAAACACAGGGGAAAATACAGGAAAATGCTTGTAATTTCAAGGGCCTCTGAGGAAGTCTTTGGAACAGCTTTCTAAAATTATGCTAGTGTGGAATAAGAAAAAGAAAAAAAAAGAAAACAAGATTGGAAAGGTTTTAATAAAGGAAGTTCCTGTAAAATTATGAAAGCTTCTTCAAACATTGAGACACAAATTCGGGAATGAAGAAACTCTACTATAAATATAGAGACAGAAGGACTGTGATGCCAAGAAATGGTAATCATAGCTAGTAAAAAACCGACTGAAAAAAAAGGTCCAGTTTGTCCCAAAAGGTGGCCAAAAAAGAAAAAAAAATTTACAATGACAAAGCAGAATGACATGCACATATATGCATCTAAGACTGCAGATCACACACACTGTGGTTAGGCAGACACTTCGGAGAGAATGCTCTGGAGCTGCTATTCTCTTCAACCTCCTTTTCCCAGAAGATACAGGCAAGTAATCTCAAACCTCGCCAACCCTTCTGCTACAGACCCTCAAGAAGATATCTAAACCCCACCATGCCCCCCTGTTGCTGATTCGTCCTATGGAACTGAGCTGCTTGGACCCAAATTTTAGGCTAATGTCATGTCATCTCCAAAGTTACAGGGCAGTCCTGTCCGTAGCTTCTATTCTCCTTGAAGATGTATGAGCTTTTCTCAAGTTCTAATGCTGGCTAAAATGGGGGAATCCCATTTGGGGGAATCCCCCCAAACATGCAGAGGTTCTTCTCTCTCCACTCAGTGACTATTGCGAATGCCCCCTTAGCAGAGTGGTTGAATGTATTTCATCCCCTCCATACTGCTCACACTGACCTGACTTTTCATGGTTCATTAGAAAGCTGCTTCCCAAAGTCTCCCCTGAAACCTCTGTCCTGAGAGTGACTGGACTGGGTTTATGACTGGAAACAAACAAAAAAAGACCCCTAAGTTCTCATTTCCCTCAAACCATGCAAACACCATTAGAGCACACCAAGGAATTTTCCTTCACTTAGTCTGGGGAGGACAAAAATCAATCCAATGGAAGTCAGAAGGACATAGAGGAGCTGGTCAGTTAGGACAATCTGGCTGGCAAACGCTGGTACAGGGGCCAGCCTGCTCGAGAAGCCTAGGCTAGACTTTCAGAAATGAAAAGTGAGCAAAGCAGTAAGGTGAGGTAATGAGCTACAGACAGGTACCTGGGGAGAGAAAAAGGGATCAGCAGCAAGGGAGAAAGTCAATAGCCTCAGACTAATGTAATGTTGATGAAAAAAAAGAGAATGACAACAAATTGTCATGTGATCAATTTGAAGAGAGCTCTAGAGAAGATTTAAATATATAATGTTCATTATCAGTGGCAGCCCATAGGAAGGTCAGTAGTCTGAATAACAGAGTATTCAATTTTTGTGGCTTTTTCTTAAAAAAACATCTAGGACATGACATATAAAAAATTCCAGGAAATTGCAGCTTAAGGTTGCAAAGTCACGTGTCAGACAAATAGCAAAATTGGTGTGGTAAAATCTGAATTCAGCCCTCTTTGTGCCACCCTACGACACAGTTTTGGATGACCACTTACTATCTCTAAGGGACAAATATGTTCCATATGTGGATCAAGTTTTGCCCACACCAACGGGTGTTGAAACGATTATTAGGCTTCTCCTGACAAAAGAATGGTGTATTGTCAATTTGCATATCTCAGTAGTGTACTGGTGGGTTTTTTAATGTGGCCCCTCTAAGATTTTTAGTGGAAAAGACTATATATTCTCTTGTTCTTTATATCCTACCTTAGAGACCTTAACTTTAAAAACTGGAGCTGGTTTTTGTTTCCCCTCCCTTCTGTGAAAGCTTGAAAGTATGAGAGTTTGAATTGCCTAGCCCCTTATGATACAGTGCATTTTTCAAGTATCCTGTTTTCAGTAATGTACTAATTAAAATTCAAAATGAGAAAAAAAACGGCCATTTTTGTCATGTCTTCCTTTCCAAATTTTCATCCATGGCCCGTACCATTTCCTTGTAAACCATGCAGCCCTCCTCTACTGCCAGCCAAGTTTCACTTCATAAAGCTAGATACACTTCTTTCCTTTATGTCAGTTTTAAACATAATGCCAACACAGCATGTTCCAATTTGCTTCCTGAATTCTTCATTTATTGTTCTGCTTTCAGTCATATCCTGCATGCCAGCCATACCAACTCCAACAGTATTTACTTTCTTATTGTTTGAGCTAATAATCATACTGAGTTAAAAAACAATTCTGAGCTACTTCTACAAACATACCTCCAGGCATTTTGTACAGTTAATGAATTCCAGTCAATGCATGAATAGTTAACATTTACTATAAATATAGCTTTGTCCTATGTGATTTTGTCCTTTGTGCTAGTAGACTGCCAGAAGAAAAGCATGATTACTACTTATCACCCAGATGAAAAAGCAGTTGGAAATTCTTTTGAATTCATTCTGAAACTGACACAATAAAATCCTAAACTAGGTGTATATTTTCAATATTAAGTAGAAGAAGACTCTAGTGCAGTGAGTTATTTAATACACATAAAACCACCTCAATAACTTTAATAGATGAAACTCACCTGGAAGGAAAGCCATCACAAGAGCACTGCATCACTTCATCTGTTACAATAATGTTTCCCTCCTAAACACTACTAGAGTAACTGGTGTTTAGCCTTTACGTTCTTTGCCACTGAAGACAGACACATAGCATTGCCCCTGAACAGCAGCTATACCTTGGGTGGTAGATTATTCAGTGGGTCAGCTTTTGTTATTCAGGCAAAGCAATGAATCCAGACAGTAAATTTCAATTTACGCCATGATCTATTGTTCTGTCTCCCAGTCCTGGGAGACATGATCCATCTTACATTGCAACTGAATGGCACCACAAAATCTGCTACTGTTGACTCACTGGTGGTCCTGTTGATCATCAAAGTCAAAGAGCCAGACTCTTGCTGCATTGGGTTTGCATAGCCACCTTTTGGTAGTAGGGGGCTACAGGGGCAGCTTCCGTGAGAAGATGCTGGAAGTTTCCTCTATATCCAGCAGAGCCAATACCAGCCAACTCCAAGATGGATATGCCACTGGCCAGGGCTTGGCCAATTAGAAATGATGGTAAGACCTCTATGATAACATATTTAAGAAGGAAAAAAAAAAAGTTATTGCACAGATGTAATTGTGGCCAGTGAAGAGCAGGGCAAGAACATGAGAGGAAAAGCCCTGCAAAACCCAAAGTCAGTGGAGAAGGAGGGAAGGAGGTGCTCCAGGAACCAGAGATGAGATTCCCCTGCAGACCGTGGTACAGTCCATGGTGTGGCAGCTGTGCCCCTGCAGCCCATGGAGGTCCACAGGGATGCAGCCCCTGGAGGAGCTGGACCCCACACTGGAGAGGACGGATGCCTGAGAGGAGGCTGCGAACCCATGGAAGACCCGTGACAGAGAAGGCTCCTGGCAGGGACCTGCAGACCCACGGAGAGAGGAGCCCATGGTGGAGGAGGTTTCCCAGTAGGACTTGTACCCTGTGAACTCATACTGGAGCAGTCTGTTCTTGGAGGACTGCACCCTGTGGAAGAGTGATCCACATTGCAACAGTCTGTGGAGAGCTGTTGCCTGTTGGCTGGACTCACACTGGAGAAGTTCATGGAGAACTGTCTCCAGTGGAAAGGACCCCATGCTGGAGCAGGGGAAAAACTCCTCTCCCTGAGCAGGGGCACGAACAATGTATGATGAAATGACCCCCAGGGTGGGGGAAAGGTGTTTTAAGGTCTGTTTTTACTTATCATTATTCTGCTCTGATTTTCTTAGCAATAAATCCAGATAACATCCCAAATTTGAGTCTGTCTTTCCTGTGATGGTAATTGGCTAGTGATCTCTCTTGGTTCTTACCTCAACTCATGAACCCTTCATTATATTTTCTCTATCCTGTTCAGCTGTGGAGGGGAGTGATAGAGAGGCTTTGGTGGGTGTCTGGCATCCAGCCAGGGTCAACCCACTACCTATGAATCAATAGTGGGAAAACAAATTCAGCTCAGGACATTATTTGGTTGGCTTGATAGTGGTTATCAGAAAATTATATATTCTAATCAAGCAATCGCCAAGCCTGACTCATATTTTATTTCCAGGGGTCCATCATGTTCCACTCCAGTCCCAGTTCTTATTTCCCTGGCACAGAAGAACAAATGTAAGAGGAACATCAAGTGGATACAGCTCTTGGTAGTCTTGATGGAAGTGTCCTATTACAGAACCACTGTATCCTAAACTTCCCATGAAAATTGGACTTAAGATAATCAGCCCTTCTATTAACATATCTGGCCCATTCTTAGCCCCTCAAAACAACTTTTAAACTTTTGCTAAATTGCACCAGATTTGAGTCCTGGCCTCGAACTTTGAGGTTGTTTTACTTCCAGACATTTTGTGAAAATCGAGAACTGGGTAGAAGAGCCAGACTTCCACTCCTTTGGGAAAAAGTCAGTTGTAACTGTGTTTTGTGTATATTGAATCAGCCACCTGACTGATCTCAGGTGAAACTTCACATCTCAGTTGACAATTGGACACCATGAGAAAGCTCAAGACAGCACAGTTCATATTGTCTTGGGGACAACACTGGTGGAAACTGGTGCTGAAGAATGAAACCTGACCTCTATCTTTGTAAAAAAGTTGTATTTAAGTTTTGAACTCATTTGATTCACCAAACCATATTATTCCTTGGTTTCAAATTTCAGCTCATGTTGAATGCATGGTCAACCCTGTGAGGCAGACCATCTGCTACTGCTGGTATTGGCAGAGAGCTACGGGCTTGTTTTTATGCAGCTTAGACCATTCGTGACAGCTTTGCATTAACTTAAACAAAAGACAATAAGCTGCATAGCAAAATTAAATTTATTTTAAAACGTTGACAAATTTCACTCTCAATTCCCTTCCAAGACGTGCATAACAGACTTTCCTTAGCCCCATTTTAATGTGACAAAAGAGACAAACAAACAAAGTTAGTTAGCCCCAGTCCCATGACAGATTCGTGGGACAGTCACCACCAGGACTTCAGAGCCTCCTGATTGCCAGTGCATCACTCCCTCCCCAGCCCATCTAGGTCTTCTGGCTGTGACAAAACTAGCAGCTGCTTGCAGAAAACAAGCTGAAGGACAGAGATAACAGCACCTGAATGCTACATAAACATAGGGATTGTGGTAGCTCTCTCTAATAATATAAACCAATTATGTTCTTCTGGCTCTGGTTTTCATCTTAAAAAGGATTAGTCATAGGGTTATGCAGGATTAGGGAATTAGCCTTTCACCTCTGAAAAATGTAAGTTCAAATATTAGTTGAGGTCATGAATGAAAATCAGTTTATTCCATTTCAGCTTGTGCTTATAAAAGCGCAACACATATTGGCAGAACAGTCCCAGGAGAGGAACAGCAACAGCAGCTTGTGATGTACACAGAGCATGTGTGTGTACATACATTGTATATAAAGTACATATATACATACATCTACTTACACTAAAGAAGGGGGAAGGTGGAATAGGAGGGCACGTTTAGAGATAGGATGGCTTTGAAATGTTTTGAAATTTGACACTGAATCCGAATCAAGAGATCTGACGTGTAGTTTTAGTCCTGCCATGACCCTTGGAGTAATCTTCCCCAGGCAAGAGTTCCCTTTAATCACCTCACACCGCAGTATCTGGTCTAAGCTAGTCCTCAAAGCTCCTCTCCAGTTTTGGCAGAAACACATGCACAAGGTTATCTTTTCCACCGACTTCCCACACCCATCCAATGATCACAGTGCAATGAATGCTCACAGTCCTTTGGAAGTAGGTCTCAATTTCTCTCTCTCTCTTAGGTTGTGAGGTACTCAACCTAAATCCCTTCCCACTTAACATCTTTGTTTTATCCAATCTATTGATTAAAGCTTCAAAAATGGGTGACTCTTTTTATTGAAAATTCACAGCAAAAGGATCCTGTTATATGCTATGGAAATTCAGTGTGACTAAAACACCAATAAATAATTGAGACTGGGATGGCAGATCCTATTTTATGGGCAGTTTCCAGCAGGTTAAAAAGGGGGTTGGAAAATTATGGACAAAATAACATTCCTCTAAGTAAGGCTTTGATTGCTACATTAAAAGTATTAACATTGCATGGGAAAAGATGAAACCCAGACCAGAAAATGTTAATCAGTGAATCTTCTGTTCCTACAGAAAAGAAAGACCCTTATTAATTAGAGAAGATACACCTTTCTTGCACAGGCTCATGACAACAGTGGACAAGAAAACAGACCTTTATTTAAACAGTGGGCTCAGGCTGACTTAAAACTATAGAGAGACTTATATAAAAATACCCCAAACTGTATAGAAATGGAAGAGGTATAAAAGTCCAGACTCAAGCCGCTGCCATGGCGTACACTGTGAGAACAGTCAACTCAAACTGAGATAGTTAGAAGTAGAAACACTATTTGGAGACTGTGTGTTTTAGGTCCAAGTGCCCCTTGGTCTGGTAGAAATGTGTGCTGATATAACAAACATAGAAGAGATACAGTTTATTCTTCTGTGCAACACCTGAAATTCAAAAGATTTTGCCAAAAGGATCCTCTGTCCTGAAATTTCACTTGTGTTGATGAAAGTTTTTGACTTCTGTGACCAATTGCAGATTCAGAAAGTCAAATCAACAAATCACAAAAACAAAGTGCTTGAATGTATCTCTAGGAAGCAGTCATTTGTCTTCAGAATGAAAAGAAAAAAGAAAAAGACAAATGAGAGTTCAGCCTCAGGCAGCAGAGCAATGCATGGAATATTTGATTGTTCCACCATTCAGGCAATTCCTGGTCCTACCCTGCAACACAAATAGAGTTTGCCTTTAGAAAACTTCAGATTGCTTTCAAAAAGGAAAACAAGACACAGTTAATTTTCCTAGACACAGAAGAAAATTTCCCCAAATTTAAAAATATAAAGGTCTTAAAAATCCAACTGTGAAGAATATGTCTCTTTCTTTGAGATGAACAGCTTTCTGCAACCATGAGTTATTTCATATTAACTGCTACAATCAATAGGCTGAAAAATCCATTTCACTTTCAAAAAAAACTTGGTTGATTTGAAATAAGGTTACTAAAAAGCTGAGTAAGATCATCCACAGATCGTTTAATGCAGCTTAATCAATCATTTTACAAAGCAAATAAGATTAATATGTATAATTTATCCTTTTACAGACAACTCTAAATAATAATTCAAAACTATGTTCCTGATACAAATGAAGAGAGTGGGAATTCAGAGCAGATGAAGAGCATGCTCTTCATGGGTTGCTGAGGCAGGAAAGGTACCATTTTTATCCTACCTGCTTGTTTTTCTACTATCAAATGCCAGTGCAGCCACAGAAGTCAGACTTGTTCCAAAGCCAGCAACACTTACTCTGTTTCACATTTTGTAGCAGGCTCATACTTCAGGCCAAGCTCAGGCCATAGCTTTCTAATTTTTCTCTAAATCACTTGGCACACTTTGGGGAGTTATAAAACACAGTGAGCGACGATACATAACAATTGTGTGTGACAGGGAGAAATACACTGTTCCTCTTGTGGGGACAAACTGCAAACCTGGATAATGCCAGGAGCAAAGCCTACCTTGAAAAGCCACATTTATGCTCAGGGACAGTTTAAGCTTTTGACAAACAGTTAAAGATAAATCCTGTAGTAATGACAGACAACAAAATGGTACAGTTCTCCTGAAAGCACTTACACAGATTCTGGAGAGATGCCCAGAAAAAACCTCAGGCATGAAAATAAACGATAATATGTGTAAGTTTTCCATAACAAGTCCATAAGTCTAGAGCAGTACGTAGATAATGGGCAGTGAGGATAATGACTTTCTGAAAGGGGAAATTGGAACAGAGGGAGATAAAGGGAAACACTGTAACGCAAAAGCTATTCTTAAAGGTAGATCATTATTCACTAATGAAAAATCCTCCTTAGCACTGATGAATACAGAAAATAGGCATTTCCTTGGATCAGCTACCTTTTAAACTTCTGGAGAAAGAAAAAGAAAATCAAGTGAATTTTTGCTTCTATCAAGAATGAGCCTGTCCTGTCAAGTGTGCAATTATTACTTTCCTATGGCAGAACTGCAAAATAACTATTCAGGAATGATAATTCTCAAAAAAAGGTTATTCTTTGGTTCAAGCCATGAAGCTGTGATAACTCCATCTCTAGTTTGAAAAGGATCAGGATGCCTTACATATTGCCTACATTAAACAGACAGCATCTGAAGGGTTGTTTTCTTTTTTTTAATCGGTGTAAGTATGACTAGTGCAAAAATCCACATGCACGATTCTATGTTCATTCCAACCAGGACTACTTTGGTATATCTAAATTTACTAGGAATTTAAAATGGACAACAATAAACTATTTCTAATTTGACAAGAAAAGAAGTCCACACAGTAACTTTTAGCATCTTGATTACACCGGTAGATTACATTTTGATTACATTTGTGTAGACGTAAGTCTCAAAGAAGCAATGTTCCACAAAAAAGTTATTTGCCGTTAGAAAAGACAGAAACTTGTCCTGTTTTTCCAAACTAACACCACAAGGCAGGTTACTTCAGGATCTAATTCCTGAAAAACTGAGGGGCATACCTTCCTCTGAAAGCAGGACAACGTTACAGTGTGGCCTGGATGGCCTGAAAATAATGTGAAGTAGGGCACAAAACCCTCCCGAGTTACGTCTGCTGAGAGAAGCCCTAATTGCCGGCACCCGCTGTGTGAGCCCGGTGTCACACTGCCAGCGGCACGTGGCGGCTGAGCCACGC
>NW_008238359.1:8425496-8426008 GCF_000691975.1 Corvus brachyrhynchos
CCTGCCGGCGGCAGTGGGCGGCTGAGCCACGCCGGCAGCCAGGCACGGCGACACGCGGGCTGTGCCCTCCTCTGTCGCACGCATCTCGCTTATTTATTTAACGCAAATGAGCATAAGGTATCTGTCACTTTGAGGGTCCAAAGGAAACTATATGTTTCAAGCGTAATTTCAGAGTGAAGCCCGTCGATGCCCTTCTGTCTGCCCTGCAGCTCGAAAGGAAAATCCCGCGAAACGCGCCCAGCTTCCGAAGCCGACATCGGCGCGGGCACGTCCGGCCCGTGGCGCTCGCAATTATCGCCCCACGGGCGCTGCCCTTAGTCTCGACCTGACAGACCGCTGTGCTCAAACACAAAGCACAAGGCCACGGTGAAGGCAGTGTACAACCCCTTCAGATCTGCTGCCAGACCGACGGGAGGAATGTGCCAGGAACACCCGTCTGGGCGCACGGCGTGCCTGGCGGCGAGAGAGGCGGGGGGAGCGCTGGCCTTGCTCTGCCGGGAACACCGCGGTCC
>NW_008238359.1:8426599-8428227 GCF_000691975.1 Corvus brachyrhynchos
TGGTGCCGGTGCTGTCCAGCGTGCTGATCTTTACCACCGTGGTGGACATCCTGGGCAACCTCCTGGTCATCCTCTCCGTCTTCAAGAACCGCAAGCTTCGGAACTCAGGTAAGGGCTTTGTCCCCGCACCCTGTCCCGGCGGCGGCAGGGAGTGGCGAGCGCCCGGAGTCCCGCGGACATCCTGGTCCTCGCTTCCAGCTGTCCTGAGGAGTCCAGCCTGCTCGTCAAGTTCGGGCGGGTCGCCCGCTGAAGGCGGGGCACCAGAGCCCCATCCGTTGCCCTGTAGTGTGTGCAGGGACCCCCAGGCTCTCAGTCACCCCCCGCGCTCCCCTCGGGCTCCGTCCTGCGCTCCGTCCGGGAATGCAGGTCGTGGAGTGGTTCCCAATGAGGCATTATCTGGTGTCTATGGAGCTCCCGAGGAGGGGAATCGGTGCCATCTGCTTAAAATACCGGAGACAAAAAGCATGCCGAAAGCGGTCGGAGGAATGAAGGAGAAGCTTTTAAAACTTGCTCAAGAGTCCTAAAGATGCGGTGCTGTGCATGCGTGGGGAAGCGGCTCAGCCCGCTCTCTGGAGCCTGCCTCAGAGTGCACGGTAGGCTTTCACAAAATCGTCTTCTTGTCTCCTCACCGCATGTGCTTCAACCAGAACGCAACAAATAAAGTGGGGTGTTTTCTTTGAATCGTGTCTAAGGTTTCTCCTTGTGTGTGCTAGAATGTTGCTCTGCAGCCTTTACTTGCTAAACTTGCTGGCTTTCTCTCCTCACCTCTTCCGGGCTCGTTACACGTGTTTCAAGCTACAAAACTCTGTAGTTAAGCACCAACTTCGCGGATTTGCCTCCTGGCCAACTTCCCTGATTCGCGCATGTCCCGCTGCGTGCGGATCCTACACCCGCTGCTCCTCTCCCCGTCGACGGAGCCGGTTGTTTCCTGATGCGCAGAGCTGGGCACACCTGCACTCGGCTGGATGCTGGGTGTCGGTGCGGTATAAAGTGCTACCCCCGAAATTGTGGTGTATCTACTACAGTTCTCATAGTACCTAGCTGTTCCCGGAACTGCTCATTCCTTCGAGACACGAGTGCCCTCGTTTTGCCATGCGCACGCAGGTCGGGGTAACCAAACTTTGCTGGGAGCTGGCAGAAGTCCGAAGCACTACGTCCTCCGCACTCGGAACTAGAGGGCTCTGCCATCGGTCCTCTGTGTCCGCGGATGCTCCCTTGCCGCGGGGAAGGAGGGACAAGCCGCTGATTTGTTTCTCCCCGGGGGGGAGGGGGTGTTGGTTTGTGTTTGTTTTTTTTTAAACCAGTGTCTCTTCCCAAGCGCTGTCGTGTCTCACGTGCGGTGACTGGAAATCCTGCTGACGGGGAGTAGGCGCTCGTTCGCGCTTGCTTTAAGTTAAATCCTACTTAGGGGCAAAAGCAGTTTATGGAGGATAAGTCTTGGCGCTCCCCAGTCGCTGCACGTCTAACTGCAGGCGGGGGATGCCGGCAAATCCTGTTTACCTGGGGCGGAGCGATCACACCCCACCGAGCAGCACCGAACTTGAGAGTGTCTGGAAGGGTGCTTTGGCTAAGCGAGGGAAGACTTAGGGAGGCAGCTGCTGGTCCTTGCGCTTGTGCTTGGGCAAGCC
>NW_008238359.1:8428430-8429612 GCF_000691975.1 Corvus brachyrhynchos
AGGGCGGCCGGCCCGCGGCATCAAATCCTTTCCGGAGGGAGGAAGAGAGGGGCTCTCTTCTGAAACGTTCCCTTCCCCCAAACTACAGCGAAGGAGAGGATGTGGACTGGAAGAGAGTGATACCTGGAAGAGTAAGTTTCAAGATACTGATCAAAGTACTTAGTGGCACCCTAGGACTGTTCAGAAAACAAAACAAAACAAAAAAAAAAGGCAAACGTGGTCGTATAGTCCAAATACCTGCTAATTGATCTCCTTCTAGGATCATCCTTAATGTGATGTCACTGACCCTGTCCCAACAATCTCTTTATCTTTGATAAGTACTGTGAAGAATAGCAGGGAATTCCTTCTGCATAATCTTCATAAGGTTAAATACCTTTTAAATTGCCAGTTCTTAGTTTTACGTCAGGGAGAGGTGTCTCTTAGAGGTGAAACTGAAAGGGTATAGTTTGGTAAATGTCCACAGAAGTCTTTTCAGGTAAAATTTCTTAAGGAGGAAGCAGAGTGGAAGAGGACTGAAAACTGATGTGGGTGGAGTGATAGAGGGGACGAGAAAATGGTGGAGAGTTAAGGCAATACTTGGGAGCCCTTAGCCTCTGACAAGGAAAGAAGACGGAAAAACAGGTGGACTTGCAGTTTTCCTTTCTGAGCAAACAAGAAACAACGCATTTGTATTTGCAAGGGGAGTGAATGTGGTAGAAAGTGAAATGATGAGGAAAAATGGCATGAAAGGAATTAGACCTTGTCAGAGAAGAAAAAGATGAAGTTAGGGGAAAGGTTATGACAGGCAGACATCCAGATGATTGAAGGAAAAAGGAAGAGCTATAGTATCATGAGCACTCAGTTCCCTTTGAAGAAGCTAATGAGAGATTTTTTTTGGATGAGAGTTTGGGACTTTAAATAAGTCATAGGTGTAAAAGAAATAAATTAACCAGCTTTACCCACTTCTGTAGCACAAGAAGTAATCTTACCTTCAGAAAGTAAAGCAGGACTTTAGCAGTTTTTCCAGGATTTTTCAACACTATTCTGTTCTAGACTTTATAGAGAGATCTGATAAGTGGAAACAATGTAGTTATGCATCACTCTCCTTAAAATTAAAGCATGACCAAAAGTAAATCTATTCTAATACTGTTATATAATGGGAGGTGCAAGAATGGAATGAAATATGACCCATTAGCCTTTGGG
>NW_008238359.1:8429628-8430998 GCF_000691975.1 Corvus brachyrhynchos
GAGAGACATAAAGAATGGCTAAGACTGGTGTTTCTGGACATTGCTCCTTCACTCCTCAACCATGGGAATTTTGCCAGCCTTACAACAGAATGATTGTTTCAGATCATCCAGAAGCCTCTTTCCCATGTTTAAATTTGGTTTTGGGGAAAATCTGTGAACACTCTTCCAAGTAATGCTTAGCATAATTGGTATGAATCAACATGCTTGTCTTACATAACTGCACCCAGTCTTTCTGTGAGAGGCTGAGCAACTTCTGATCTTTCAAAGTGATTTAATTTACAGAAATTAATGCTTTTATCAGTTCTAATTTGGGAGGAGGGTAATTTCATCTAACACACTACAAAAATAAATAAAACTTTGTATGTGGAAATAATAAAATTAAATTAGCTTGTCTTTCTCTTTGAAACGTCAAATGTGTTCTGAATTTTCAAAAACAATTATTGATTTTGTGTGTTTCCAATTAAACATACCCAGTTGAAGACAGCTTTTAAATTGCTGAATTTTTGAAGTGGTGAAGTTTACATGTGCTCAACAACCACTGCTGGATGATCAAGTATCCTGAAGGTGCATCAAGTAAATCAAAGCCACTAGATGCTTTTAAGAATTCTAAAGATACTTTTGTATAGCCATAGCTGTAAACATAACGTTATGGGCTGCGATAAGAACCTGGTAGGAAGCACTCCAGAAGATGGGAACCAGCAAAGCATCTCCCAGACGATGGAGATAAAGCAAACTGTTTATACTTCATTGGCACTAAAGCCAGCATAAAATCAGTGAGAAGTGAGAATTAGGCACATTAACTCAATATCATTTCAAAGAGTAATGAAGACTTAGGACCCTTTGACTTTTGGCAGAATATTAATATTAACTTTGGTGCAATTCCAAAGAATGCATTAGTGGAAAGTGGTATTTTTAGTGCATTTTGTCAGCCCTCCTCATCCTCTCCACTATTTTCTTTTCTATATATAACAGCTAACACAGCACAATGAGACTCTGATTTCCATTTGAATAGGAAGGTGCTGTTGCAACACAAATGAACTCAAAACTCATATTTCTTTTACCTGTAAGAACATTGGTGTATTTGCATGTTTAGTTCTGTCTAATGTGTATGTGGCTCTAGAGCTGGACAATGCTTCTCATATGTGTATCTGTACAAAATAAACAATCCTGCATGTAGAATTATAATTTTGGTCCTCATCTATCTACTAAATAAACATGTTCAGCAATATAAGCAAGGCTTGTAGTGTTTTTCCATGCTCTTTCTCTTTCTACAGCCTTCAATCCACATTTCTGTGATATAGCTGAAGGTAAGTTATCCCCGTTGCTAAATGCCGTTTTCAGTTATTCTTCTTCTCTTTGGCCAGACCAGT
>NW_008238359.1:8431496-8445636 GCF_000691975.1 Corvus brachyrhynchos
TTCCCTCCTTTATTCTTCCCCTATTATTATTCCTGTCCACTGGGACACAGGACAGTTGTCTCCTGTGATGGAATCCATCTCTTACAAAACTACACTGGAGAAACCCGTTTCTGAAACCACTTGGCAAAATTGTCCTTTAATAACAGCAGTGATACTGACAAGAACATATTTAGATGAGCAGAGCATGAGATCCCACTGATAGTTTCAGCTTTTGTACTCCTGTCTTCTTGAACCCTGGATCTGTGGAATTCTTAGTTCTGGGACTGTGTGTGTTTGGCTTCACATTCTCTCTCACATTCAGCTTGAACGTGCTCAACACTGAGAAACTGATGGGAACAGAGCTTCAGCATTCACTAAAGTTCATTGAACCCAACACTTAAACTCTTCTATCTCTTACCATGACTCAAACTCATTTGTACTTTACTTTAACTTTGTGATTTTTAGTTGCTAACTTAGAGTGGATATTTTTATTTGTAGAATTACAATTGTCATCTAATGTGAATGGATCATTTCTTCACCTGTTGAGAACTTTTGTGCAATATTAATGGCGAGTAAACACATATTTACCCCTCAACTTTTTTTTGCCATAGTAAACAAGTAAAATGCTTTTAGTTTCCTCTAAGTAGGTGCGCTTTTCATTCCCCTGGGTTTTTAGGCCTTCTAGATCACTTATCCAAACCGAATTAATCTGTCTTAAACAGAAAACTGGCCTGTTCACAGTAATGCAGGTGAAGTACCGCCAATACTTTCAAGAAAGTATTAACATTCTATTCTGTTCTGTCCTTTCCTGGGTGGACAAAATAGATCTGGTATGCCTTGAAGCCACATTTTCCTTTTATGTGGTAGCATCATATAGATGGCTGTTCTTGGTGCAGTCACTTGCTGATGCAGCTCTTCTTTTTCTTTTGTTACACAATTATTCCTTCAGTACCTGACTTCATACCTCCTGTTATTATACTCTATCTACTTTCTGCTCTTTTAGTCCTCACGCAAAAAAAGATTTTGACATTTCCCTGTATCAGTGTATGCTCTCAACTTCGTATTATCACAAAATTTCATTAGTTCTCTTTGTGTTTTGTGACATAATACTTCTGAAACAGACAAAATTAGTTTAATGTAGGTTACCTCCCTCTGGTCCAACAATTTTCTTTCATCATCATCCAGGCAGTGGTAGCAGCAGACTGTGAGTGGTACCCTGGTGATTCCAAGGCTAGATTCGTTTAGAGCAACCTCCCAGGTCCAGAAAATCCAAGCCCAACTTTTGTTAAATAAAGATGATCTGATTAGTTGGTACAGCCACTTTGTGTAAGCTCACATTGACTTTTATTCCATTTGTCTGTATCTGCATCTTTAATTTTCCTATCCCTCTGAGCTTGTCTCTCCAGCCTTGCCTACAATTAAGATGAGGTTAAGAGCCCAAAGATTTCTTGATTCATTCTTCCTTTTCAACAATTTCCCACCGTGAATGCAGGTGCCATGTTAGCACATACTCTATGGTAGACAAATGAATCTTCCAGAGGTGGCAACACTGTTTTACTGTTCTCATTACTCCCTAATTGCTTTTCTGACTTACTGGGAGCGCCATTCATGCAAAAAGAAACAGCATTTGTGCAGCACCAGAGCAAAGGAGGAGGAAATGGGTAGTAAAGTGTGAGAGCACCACAGCTGCAAGTGAGTCATGGCAACACTGCTCTTCGGGATGCATGTGGGAGCCAAGCTCTGAGAGAAATCAAATCACTCAAGCCTGAGAGAAATCTGCACTTCCCTACTGGCAGTGAGGACTAGAGAACATTTCAGCCCCTTTTAACAGGTCCCACGTGTAGCTCTCAGTACTTTCTGAACACGACACTGAGATAACAGATGTTAAAAAATTCCTGCCATCAAGTATATTCAATCTCTCTGACGTATTTGCTTTATTGTAGATACGCTAATTCCTCACCTGCCTTGTCCCCAAGACCACCACTATTGTCCTTATTAAAAGGTCTACCAAAATCTTTCTTCAAACCAAAGCTATTTTAACTTGATTTTCAGGGTCCCCCTTCCCCAGTAACTTATCTTTTCTCTTTTGTTACTGTGTTGAAAAGGCATTTTAGTTATTTTAGAAGTCTTTGCAAAGTCAGTGAAGTTTAGGGGGTTTGTCAGTTCCCATTTAATCCATTTTTGCTTTGTCTAGCATTTTTCTTTGGTGGATGCATCCTGTACTTCTAGCCTCATTTCTTGCCCCCAGTATCCTTACTGAGACAACCTTTTCTGCATCTAGACTTGGAACTTTTTGTTATGGTTTTTTTTTTTCCCTCTTTTCGATGCAAGTTACAGAGAATATTTTTGTACCTTTAATATGAAGAAATGCCAGCCTTCCTCCACATTTAAGTCCCTAAGCTCCTCAATACAGCTGATTTCACTTTCCTAATTAGCTGCTTTTATTTATCAAAATGTGCAAGCCCTCTTCTTAGTGATGTCTGCTTTGTTTATTCTTCCATTTAATTTAACCAAAATAATGTCATCTGCTTTCAATACAACCTTATTTTCTATGGCAGGCTCTTCAGGGATGTCTTTGTTCTTCATGAAAACAAAGGCTGGGGTATATTGGCAAACAGACTCTGAATTGAAATCTGCTGGGTTTATGTCCAGAACTCAGCTGCTCTGTGCTTATTTTCCCCTTTACATATGAGGACCTGCATTGTCCTGATGTTAAATTGGCTCCATTAGTGTTTTCCTGCTAAAAGATAGGCGTTCTCATCCTGCTGCAGGTTTCTGCATTCTTCACCGCACATTGTCTTTCGAACTCCTCCCCAGTGTAATTTTGGCTTTTACCAGGATATCCTTTCTCTCTCTCTCAATTTCTCTCTTCATTTCCCCTTTTTTTATGAAGACAATAGACCTTTTTGTTAGTATTTCTCTTCTCCAATCACTGGTGCAATTCCATTCTAACAGAATTGTTTCCATAAAGTTTTATTTTTATTTCTTACTGGTTTTGGATCCCCTGTTTTATTGCATAGGTTCCTGGCATCCTTTAACTGGTTCTACTGCTTTTTATATTACCACTTCAGTTGAACTCCACAATGTTTGAGCTCCTATTTTCTATATTTGTTGCCACCACCTTCCTGAAGCCAAAATTCCCTTGCCCTGGGTGTTAAATGAAGAAACTGTATGATTTTTTCTCAAGCTCTCTTCCCATCTCTCAATTTTAAGTTCTTCTTATTCATTCTGCCAGCTTGGATTGCAAGCTGGTATCCCATATGCTTAGGTGAAGTCTGTCCGTGAAGATATGAAACCTCTTCTCAGAAAATACCTCCAAATGATCAATACTCCAAATCTTTCTATATAACTTCTAGAACTATTCAGTCATGTGCCCGTGACTCATCTCATACTGGTAATTATGCTTCTATTCTCTTCTTGGAGAGGAAACAGAATAAGTTCATCACCAATTCCATTCTCTTTTCTTTGAGACTTTGTTCAGACAGTAACCAAATGAGAAAATAAGTCTTCAAAGATATGAAATAATAGTTCTAAACTTTGTTAACCTGTAAATAATCCAAAAGTAGAAGAGCAAAATGAAAAGCCAATATTATTAATTTGCAAAACAGGAAAATTACTTTGATGATGCAGGTAAATCTTGCAGGTAAATTTAGAAAAAGTGAAAAGTGGAAACTTAAGATTGTTCTAGAGGACACAGAATTTTAAAGTACTAAAATTCTTAAAAAGTATTTAATTTTCAGAAATAGAAAGTTTGTGAGGTAATTATGAGCCTAGAGGGATTGAAAGAAGTATTTAGGAGTACAGAAACATCATAAATTAGAAAAATAATTTCTCTATCAATCTGCATCACAGGGAATCCTGTTTAGGATAAAATTTTAACCTGAGGCAGGTTATTCTGCAGCCATAGGGTATTTTGTATCCTCCTTTGAAGCACTTGGCAACGCCATATTGTCAAATTATCATTGCTCTGAATTATCATTTACTTTTATCCTGTGCAATAAGTATTCCATTTATTGATAAGTAAATAGGAAGTTTATTGCCAAGATCAGCTGCAATATACTTTTATTTTAGGATGTAATAGTAAGTCCTATCCCACTTAGTAAGCGGAGGTATTGGTGTGATTATCTTTAGCGAAAACAGAATGATAAGGATTCAGTTGAGCCGCAGAGGTATGTTTTCTTGAACCTGCAAAAAAGTATCTAAGGTTGTATTTACAATTTGTATTTCATTTGGCACAAGTCCACTCAATGTTTCAAGGAAAGGAAAACTAAAGGATGCTGTTAGTGCGGTGCTTTTCTTGCAACACTGTACTCAGGCTCTCCATAGGGCCAAGTCTAACACAGTCACACAGCTTTTTTTTGCTTTTTTTTCAACTCAAAGTATGAATAAGTTTCCCTTCATCTCCTTGAAATAACCAATGCAACTGTACTCTCAGATACAGGAAATTAGAAGGAGCTCTTAGCAGCTGTATTATGGCAGTTCCGACGTGTCTTAGGAGCACTCCCTTTCCTGCCAGCTCTCTCCTGGACTCTGGACTGACATTCCTTTTGCAAGACTCACTTACTGCATGAGGAATGACCTCTCTGCAGTAAAGCTCTATTCTTGGATGGACCAGCAGAAGCAATTCCAGGATTCATGGTGCTCTTTGGCACAATCAGCCAAGAGCTAAGAGACCAAACCTCCCCACAGAGTGCTAGGACAGCTCATTTTAAAAGACTAATTTTTTCATCTATTCTTAGCAGATATATATTCACCAGATGACTCGAATCATTGTGTTGAGGATGTTATAGGAGACTACACTCACTCCATTAAATTGGTGACAACCTATTCTCTGCCTCTAGGAGTAAATTCTACTCCTACTCCAATTCAGATCTATTATGAGTACCACTGCCTTCAGATATGCTTCAGATTTTAGCTTCTTAGAAGTTATCCTTTACAAGCCCATACTGGTACCTTGGGTCAGACTGTCAGGTACATAGCCATGTTCCCGAGAATAAATATGAGAACAGCTATGTTATCCACAGCTGATAAAACTATTTTTTTTTCATTTGCAGAAAGAAGGTAATGCTATGGCAATTTTCATATTCCTAAAGATCAATCTGAGCAGTTGTTCTGCTTTTTAACCTTCCACCTTGATATGGGCATAAAACAGACTTCCTGATAGCAAAAACCCACAGAAACTTGTCTAAATCACTGTGGGTGCAACACCGTGGTGTGTTCTCCCCAAGAACAGTAGCTGCTTTGGAATCTTCTGGTTTACTTTTCATCTCCAAACTGGTTTACTTTTCATCTCCAAACTGATAAGGACTGATCTATATCAGAGAGTCAGCATTTTCCTGACATTTCAGCTTCATATGGGATAGCTATGTCTCGACATGAAAACAGATAACAGCAGCCTAAACACATTAATCAAATTACTAGAATCTTGATTGTTGGAATTCTTTTTGAATTATTTATTAATTATAGAGGTATTTGATTACAATGTTTAATAAATGCTGCTTAAATTATGTCTGCAGAAAAAACATAACCCTTCTGACAGAGTTAATAATTTTTTCAGCTGTTTTTATGGGTTTGGATCAGTTTCAATGTTTAAATACCTTATGAAGATTATAATAATTTATATGGTACTTCCATAAACACTGTCATCTGTCTGCTATAGAACAACATCTGCTTACCTGTTGGTTTAGATAGCCATATTTGCACAACGTAGGCAACAACTGTTGTCAGAAGGTATCACATGCAGCTACTGAAGCTAACAGTCTGACTAACAGGAAAAATATCCGCTTGGTACCTCAGCCTTGCAAATATAATTACATTAACTGATTGTAAGTTTAGAACTAGCAGCAAATTGTAAAATATATCACTGCAAAGAAGACAGGAACCAATAAGTGGCATCCTCATGTCTTTATGATTTGCGCTAATACTGCCTGAAATTCTCAGTGTCTTCTCATTCTAAAGCCAGTTCCATTTTTCCAAATGCTTCAAGTCTTCACACCATTTCATTTGAGTGCAAATGGGGAAAAGAAACTTTTGTGAGATGTCTGTCACCTATGAATATATGTAATAATAATCAATCTAGGTATTTTTATGTCCTACTTATTGAATATCATCCACACAGTTTAAAGAAAAAAAGTGTCTATTCAAGATGCCCATTCTGTGCAGATCCTGTCCGTGGTGAAGTTCATTGGAGATATAATCTTTAGGACTTTGAAAATATGTTCTCAGAAGCAGTCAGCTGACAGGAGCCAGAGTCTTCAATCTCTGCAGCCAACTCTATTCGGGTTTTCTACTGACCAATAAAAAGCTGTTATATTAAAGCATGCTGCTTCTCTTCAAGACAAATAAAGACATACAAGTGGCATAGTCACTATGTGCCAACTGGGAATTACCTCATCCCTTCTTTCTGTGAACTGCCACTTATGGTTCTTAAGATGCTTGGGAATATGTTCAAGAGACTAAACATTTCAACCAGCTTGTTTGAAATAAGTTGTTACTTATGGAATGCACAGGGTGTAATTTTTGGATTGTTACAGAGGAAAAAATACTTGATTAATAGGTGACGGGTATCTTTATATGCCTTTGTCTTGTTATGTTAGAGGTCATGAGAGAAAGAATATTTAAAATTCAAACTTCCCTGCCACAAGTCAGATAGTACACCATTATGTTCCAGGTGTTTTACTGGCATAAAATACAGTGTCAGAAAGTGAGTGTTGTGCTGTGGAAATTTAGAGCACTCCTACTCAAGGACAAAAAGTCTGCCTGTGATATTTTTAAAGTGACTGCAAAAGTACTTGTTATTAGATTCATAGGTGGGATTAGAGCCTATTGACAAAAGATTACTTTCTGAATCAGTTTTCATGTTAAGCAAGACTTTCTTTTTTTATTCTTCCTTTTGCAATCATTAGAACAAAATGTGTAACATGTTAATTAGACGTTGAGGCAAGCCTTGTAAAAAGATGGTTTGATCACACTGATTTGCCTAGAAAAAATTATTTACTGGTAAGTGGGTTGAAAGAGTTTATAAGAGTTTACCTGTGTTTCCTGGGTACGAAACACCAACTACACAATCCAGAGTCCAGTTGCAGCACTGGACATCCATTGTTTCAAAGTAGAATAAAAATTAACTAAGTTGAGGCCTTGTAATTATGCCTTTAGTTAGATAATCTGAAAACAATGCAATCCTCTTTAGTGACTCTTAAGAAACACCTGGTAGTCTAGGACCATAAAGATTGTAAAACTTGCTGTACAGTCAGCTTCCTGGTTAAAGATGAAGCAAGAATATCTGCTCTGCTTATGGAGACCAAACAAAATATTGAAGCAGGTGACCTTCAAACACCTTCAAACATTCTCGTGTAGTATATATAGTGATTTCCATTTGAGCCTGATTTAGTAAAGATTATATTGGTTTGGTCCAGTTTGCAAGTGTATTCACGCAGTCGAAGAGGTGTGACTCAGTAGGTTAGGCAGACAGAAGTCACCCAGAACTCTCTTTCTGGATGACAGGCCACCAGGTCACTCACTGGGGTACCAGCTAGAACTGCCACAAGAGGCTAGTCTGAAAGGCTAGTTGCAGTCAAAGGTCATCAAAGTAGCATGTGGAACAGGATTCTGCAACAGGGGTAAGCTGAACCTAATACGTGAGTATCTAGATAAGGAGGAACATTCTAGCCTTCCTAAAGCCAATGGGAATTGCTTTCCAAAAATTGCTAGGAGCTGGTGCCTCCTGCCTCTTTCTGTGCAGCCCTTACCACACTCCATGCTCCACCCCTCTGGAGTTCTGTACCTTTACCAGTCTCTAGGTTTACTGGTCTGGAAATGTTTCTTGGTCCAGGTTCTCTGTTTGGCTCAGGCCATTATGTCCAGTCAAAGATTGTTCAGTTCTGCTGTCACAAGGAATCTGAAGGCAGAAGGATAAATAAAACAAAGCCCCATTAACTCTAATCTTCACTGGGGCCTCTTCTTCTGACCAAGCAAATCTAGCTCACTGTTACTCACCATGTCTGGTCTCTGCATGCATAGTAACAGGTATGATCTTAGGTACCCTTTGCTATTTAGTAGATCAAGTAGACCCCTCATGGGTTGCAAAATTGACAGCATCTTGCCTCTATTCCCTAGTGAAACAGTAAATATGCTGTATACTCATTCCTTACTGGAACAGGTCACCCTGAGTGCTTGTTGAGTCTCTGTGGCTGTAGACAGTGAAAGGCTGACTGGACATGGTCCTGAACAACCCACTATAGTCTATCCCTCTTTGAATGGGAGGGTTGGACTAGATGAACTCCAGAGATCAATTCCAACTTCCATGATTCTATGGCTATATTGGTTGCATGCCTATCACCCTTCATTTACCTATCTCAAAAATATCATGACTTGCAGGCCCAGCCACAGCAGTTTTTGTCTTATGATTTTTCAAGGCTTCTACTGGCTCTCAGAAAAGACCTTGATTCAGCAAATTATCATTACTCACTTTGTCTGTACTGAGTTGGAGCACAAAGCAGCTAATGCTTCAGAAGAGAATACACAATCATCTTCTGTAAAAGCATTTTATTTATTCATCTGTTCACATGCTGTTTACAAACCTATGAGTATCATTATAAGATGAATCATGTCACTGTACTTTGCTTTAAGACCTTGTTTCCAAAAGAAGCAGATGGCAGAGACTGACAACAGCTTCTGAAGACATTCATCTCCTTATGCATGTACAGTGATGGGGCCTTCCAAAAGCTCAGAACAAAAAGGGTAAGACCTTTCCTTACTGAAAGGTTATAATGGCCATTTTCGTCAAGTGTCATCTATTTTCTTACTTGCTGAAACAGGAAACAAGAGAAGAAAAGAAGATCATAATGAAGGGACTCCATAGGTTGTTAGAAGCATTGGCAACTTGTCAGCATAAGTGCTCTCCAATTAGATGTTCCTGTGTACTCTATTTACTGCCGTGTATCAGATCCTATTTTATAAAACTCTGGGATCCCCCACTGTGTCTGGAAGTTGAACACGGGAACACTTAAAAGTACATAGCAGCCAGAATGGGCTTAGATTTGGTTTCTTTTTGCCGATGGAACCAGCTGACATGTACATGCTCTGCACGTATTTGTCTCTGTAGCTGTCCCATGCTGCAAGTTCTTCACCTGCAGCCCTCCGGAGCAGCTGAGCAAACCACTGTGGAAATTGCCACTGGCATGACTTCGGTTCTGTAAGTGGAGATCCCAACATTTACACTCACATTTAGAAGTTCTGGGCTGTTTACATTGGTCTACAGGGCAAAACTACAGGATGCACCTTATCATGGCTAATCAAATCTCCTGGCAAAATGGTGCTGTGTCCTATAGTCTCCAATAGTCCCCAATTTTATTCACTTCATATACCAGCTTGATAGCCTGAGTATCTTCAGTAATATCTTAAGCCTTACATTTTAAAATAGAATTATTTAATGTCTGAGATCGTTTTGTTTATTTGGGATTTTTTATTTCAACTCATCGGCTAGAAAATATTAAAATAAAACAAAACACAAACAGCTTAACAAAATAAAACATGGTTTTAGTTTGAACAAAGTTATTTTCATTTTTCAATTTCCTGTCCTCCTTTCTAAAAGAAGGTGGAAGTTAAGTTATTCTAAGGACTTGAGCAAGGTTTTGTTGCAGTAACAAAGAAAAAAAAAACCCCATAATTGCCTTCGAAAAAATTCAGTTTCTAGACAGTAACAAAGATGAAAGTAATAATGAAGGTGATGGAATGAACTAGCCTTTCATACAATAGAAATTAAAATCTGTCAGGGCATAATAAAGTTTTTTCCAGAGTTTTCAGAAGTGAAATATCCTTACTTTGTTTTCTTCCACACTTCAGTCTTTTATAGTCAATCTGGAACAAGTTTTGGGGTAGGGTTTTTGTTTGTTTCTTTAACAAAGTAACATCCTATAAAATGCTACATATTTCACCTTTTTTTCTATGACATGCAATATAGTGCTGAAAAAAAAGTTACTAAAAATTATAGGTTGCCAAGCTCTTTATAGGATCTAACTAGATTGCACCTGTTGTATTTTACAGCTTTTCATATTAGCCCCTTTGTCAGCAGTAAATGCGTTTTCATACTTGCAGTTGTACAAGTAGGGTTCCTATTCTTTCTTAGTTGAAGCAATCAACAGCTGTGATTACTTCAAGAGAAGAAAATTAAGCCGGTATGTACTGGCAGATACAGAAAACACGACTTCTTTCATGAACCAGTGAAAAAACAGTCTGTTTTTGTTGTTATTTAGCGATTGTGCTCAGCAACTGGAGGGTCTGAGGCTGGGTTGCCACTGGTGCCCATAGCCCATAGTGCTAAGCCCTCAGAGTGAATGTCTTGGCTTTGCTCCCCACATGAAAAGCAAAAGTACCTAGAGAGAGACATCTAAACTGAAAAAGGGGAGATTTTAAACAAAAGAGGGTAGACTTAGATTAGATATTAGTAAGAGATTCTTTGCTGTGAAGGTGGTGAGGCACTGGCACAGGTTGCCCAGAGAAAATGTGGATGCCCAATGCCTGGAAGTGTTCAGGGCCAGGCTGGATGGGACACTGAGCAACCTGATCCAGTGGAAGATGTCCCTGCCCATGGGAGGGGGGTTGGAATGAGATGATGTTTAAGGTCCCTTCCAACTCAAACCATTCTATGATTCTACAAGTCTGTGATTCTCTCAGCAACAACATGGGCCTTTTCCATCCTAGATTACCCTCAAGGCAAGAGCCTGACTTCACTTTTAGGGCATGGATATAAGGGATCTTCCCTGAGCCTGCTGCAAAATGCAGCTCAGTTTCAGATGGGTGGACACAGAAAAAGGCATAGCTAGACTCATACTTTGTCTTTAACTGTAGATGGAAGCAGGCACTGAGGAGAAAAAGAGAACAGAGCAACCCTGTATGATACTTCTGTATTCTTACAACTTGTGATTCCTTCCAGCTGAGAGGATTTCCCAAACCTAGCATGGTATGTCTGTTAAGTAATATTCAAACTATGTCTCTTACAAGTACTTTTCCAGTCTTCCCTTGAACACGAGTAAAATTTTTACATCTGCAATATCTGTTAAGGATTTACTACCTAGTGCAGCAACCACCCCCTTTTGTTTGCTTTTAATAAAATTAGCTTTGCTTCATAGCTCTAGCTCTTCTATTGGCTCCATCCCTCAGCATCAGTGTGCCACTACGATGTCATTTGGGAGAAGAAAGCTGGACTGGAAAAGTGCCACTTTTCCCAGAGTATGCCTAACAGTGGTGGTACTCTCTAATAGAGAAAAATAAGAGCAAGGTTCATGAACCTCGAGTATTCTTCCTAATCAGTGTCTTGGAGAGTTCCTGCACCTGTCTATCTCAGTTTCTCAGCTGTTAAGTCACGAGAAGGACTTTTTACTTTTTTTTTTTTATGAGCATACTGATAAAGAGCACTCTACAATACAAGTGATAATCTGTGTATTCTGATTCTAGGCTGAAATTCTTGAACATAACCTAGAAAGAGACAAGCACGCTAACCCCAGAAGAGCAGCAGGGCTGGTGAGTAGGGCACTCTCTGGGGACTATGGGAGACATAAGCTCAAGCCTTTTTTAAAGAAGGGCTCTTATACCGTGGAAGTATAACCACTAGGCAACAGTGAAATTTCTAGTAGTAGAGCCTGTCTTGCCTCTTCTGCTTCCCCTTTTCTCTGTGAAAATACCCAGCACTGGAAAGGTTCCTGCAATCTCAGAAAGTATCAGAAGCCCAGAAAAGTATTTATCACCCCATAAATGTAGTATCTGATTAACGATCAGCGTTTTGCTTTGCAAGAACCAGACGCTGGCGTTCTCCTCCTGCCCTGCCAGATGATGCAGTGTGCTGTCTCTGCTGTGGCTCCTGCACTAGGTGGCAACAGAGAGTCACCACCGTCCCCGCCGGCACCAGAGGAAGCCACAGGCGAGCAAAACTGTACACCCAGGGGTTACAAACCTCAGGCCTTTTTACTAAGCTTTTAACAGCACAGCCTTTTGCTGTGTCTGTTAGGAAACCCAAGGCAGCAATCTCGCAGCAAGGACTGGCGTTCCCATATTTAACCAGAGGAAGAAGAAGAGTGAGCACACAGGAAAAGTGGAGGTTTTGTTTTGGGTTACACTCATACCTAGAGGCCAACCATGCCAAAATCATGATCTCAAAAACAACAGTGCAACTTAGGTACCTCTTTTCAGTAAGTCTGTGTCAACACCTGAGGGCTCTGCCTAATAAGCCTAAAATTCAGTTCCTGCAAGTGTAGCTTCCAGCACTAACTCATAGTTTCAGATGTAGGGCCAAGAACACAGGTCTGTTCCAGTCCAGGAGTCTGCAAGTCACTAAGCCACAATCTCAGGGTCCTTTTAACATGCTAAGCTTCTGTTCTTGTGAGTCCTGCGTTCTTCTTCAGGTCAGTCCTGTTTAATATCTTTATTAGTGATCTGGACAAGAGGATCAAGTGCCCCCCTCAGTCAGTTTGCAGGCAACACCAAGTTGGGCAGGAGTATTGATCTGCTGGAAGGCAGGAAGGCCCTGCAGAGGGATCTGGACAGGCTGGATTGATGGACTGAAGCCAGCTGTCTGAGGTTCAACAAGGCAAGTGCTGGGTCCTGTCCTTGGGTCACAACAACCCCAGGCAGTGCTACAGGCAGGGGGCAGGGGCTGGGAAGCTGTCTGATGGAAAAGGCCCTGGGGGTGCTGGTGACAGCAGCTGAACACGATCCAGCGTGTACCCAGGTGATGGCATCCTGGCCTGTGTCAGCAATGGTATGGCCAGGACCAAGACAGTGACTGTCCCCCTGTACTCAGCACAATTGAATCCCATATTCAATTCTGTGCCCCTCACTACAAGAAAGACACTGAGGTGCTGGAGCATGTCCAGAGAGGGGTAACAGAGCTGGGGAAAGAGGCAGCTGAGGGAGCTGGGGGTGTTTAACCTGGAGAAAAGTAGGCTCAGGGGCACCTTATTGCTCTCTAAAACTACCTGAAAGGAGGTTGTAGCCAGGCAGGGGTTGGTCTCTCCTACGAGGTAACAAGTGAAGGGACAAGAGTAAAATGGACTCAAGTTACATCAAGGCGGGTTTAGATTAAACATTCAGAAAAATTTCTTCATTGAATGGTTGTGAAGCACTGGAACAGACTGCCCAGGGAAGTGGTGGAATCACCATCTCTGGAGGTGTTTAAGAGAGGTGTGGATGTGGTACTGAGGAAGGTGGGCTAGTGGTGGACTTGGCAGTGCTGGGTTAACTGTTGGACTTAATGATCCTGAAGGTCCTTTACTATCTGAATGATTTTGTGATTCTACTCCCAGTGATGGGTTTTTCTTTGTACATGTAAGAGGATAGTTATAGTGACCAATTATTCTGAACTGTTTCATAGAACACACATTTCCTAAAAAAGAAATAACCTGGATGTTCCATAAATGGAAGACCAGCTTTGATTCATTGTTTATGCTATATTTTTTGCTAGAGTCTCTAAAATATGCTGTTCTGGTGGAAATCTATTGCCTGTCCCTTTCCCTTACATCAAAGTTTGCAGTATACCTCGCTAATATCTGAAATCATGAAACATAACTACAAAAGAGCATATCACTGCTTTTAAACTGTCATATTCAAAGAAAACAAACACCCATCTGGCATTTGTTTGGAGCATTATGTTACACCTTCTGTTAGCAACACTCTGTTGAACATTATACCAAATCACCATGTCTCAATAAATCAAAGCTTACCCTAGGTCTTGGCTTGTACTGTCACAGGGAATTCAAATGTCAGTGTGTGAAAGACTTAATTCTCTGCTCCACCTGCTGCTGGTGCCATAGATCGAAGAGGGCGATGTCTGCGTGCAATGTAGAACAACTTGTTAAACAAATGTGTAACAACCAAAGCACCACCTAAAAAAAACCCCAAACAACACTATGATGTATAATTAAACATTTTCACCAGTTTCAAACCAAAGACAGAAAAAAAACCTTTAAAAAATAGTTGCTGATTGAAATTGCTTCTGGTTTTGGTAGAGACATTAGAAGTCAGTTGTCTTTTCAGAAGGCAGATGCTTAGCCCTTAAAAGTTTTGGCCTTACCAAAAATTTTTTTCTGAGAGTAAATTCTTACAACATCAAGTCATATCAAGATTGCAAGAGGGTGTGGCAGTTCTCTTTCTCTTGTTAGCTGTAGCA
>NW_008238359.1:8445722-8449659 GCF_000691975.1 Corvus brachyrhynchos
AGAACTTATTTTCTTTTTTATGCATACAACTACCAGTGTTTAAAACAGCACAGATGTGGATCTTTTTGAATACCTGGCAAGACATCTGGCTTTTAGTAGCTACTGCTTGTAATTTAGGGGTCTTTCCATTCCAGTGAGCAAATGTTTTTCTTACAAATGAATATATCTCTTTCTCTTATGAAACTGAAATCTAGGAACAAAGTCCATCGAGTAAATTCCAGAAGCAATGATAATAATTCCAGCTAGATGAGAATTCTGTGCTTTTTATTTTGTTACAAGCAGCAAAAAGTTACCTCTTTAGTTATATTATGAATGTAATTTAGGCCACTCTAAAAGCTCTGGGTTAAGTGTATCAAGAACATTAACTTTCTCCAAGCGCATAAAAGATGTCTAAGACTTTTGGTTTCTCAAAATGTCAATTATTTATGTTTTATGAATTAGGAAAGTTTCTCTCTACTTCTGTAGATTATTCATTGCCATAATAAACATTAAACTTAATTCTGCAGTCATGCACAAAGACAGAAAAATACCATTGGACCTTACTTTGCAGTACACAGTGGGAACATTCAACCCTGTAAACAGCTATAGAAGTGACAAATCACCTGAGGCCTTTATAGATATTGGACCATTTTTCTTCTGAGTTGTAAACTAGTAAATTAAGTTTTTGACAAGTTCCTTGCTAACTCTATTTATTCATTTCACCTAGAATTTTCAAGTCGTAAATTGCATTCAAAACTTTGAAAATATCTCGCTAAATGTACTTTACAGTAAATTTCCAAATATGATTGAAAGAGCTGAATGCCCACTCTATTTCAACTGAACAACTACATTTCAGGTAGAAGCTGATGCTGGGAGGCCTTAGAGTTTAGATTAATCTTAGTGAACACACCCCAGACTAAATTCTCTTTTTCTCCAAAAGGCCTTCTAAAACACAAAAAAGTCTTTTTTCCTTCCTTTTCTTCCTTCCTTTTCCTTCCTTCCTTCCTTTTCCTTCCTTCCTTCCTTCCTTCCTTCCTTCCTTCCTTCCTTCCTTCCTTCCTTCCTTCCTTCCTTCCTTCTTCCAGCTTCTGACTTCTCTATCTTCAAATGTCAGAGACAGCAGTGATGACAAAACATAAGAGAAATGCTTGTTGCTATGATGTAAATACATTCTGATAAAGATGCCCCTGTTCTTTTGTTAGTTTTGGCTTTTTGTCTGTTTACCATATGTCTAGAAGAGGCCTTCACAGTCATCTCATCCTTCCTGTACAAAGGGATCATCTTTGTCTAGGCCAATATTGACACATACTTGTTTCATGTTTTCTTACAACCTTTGATGGCAGACTCAAAGCAAGGTGTTCCAACACTTCCTTCTTCTTTCCATTAAAATCTATTTCTTGCCACCTACTTTGAAACTTCCTTGTTGTGACTGAAGTTTGCTTGGATTCACAACAGTCATGGGAACAGGTTACATCCTTCCTGCTTTGCTTATTTGAAGTTATCATGTCCCACTCAATTGTCTCCCTAATTTGTTCAGTCTTTCCTCACAAATCATAAAGCTGCAGCTATGGAAACGCTTGTGAAGCTTTTAAAAATATATAAAACAGGCTACTAAATATATAAAAAGGAGCCATCTAAAATAAGTTGTGCACCACTCTTGGGATAAGCCAATATTCCTGCAGGTACAGATGGATAATCCTGCTTTCCATTAAGTTTACTCGCTGTTGTGCAAATTCTGATGAGCATGGTTGTCCCCTAAAGTGTATGGGAGAAAGATACCTCCCCATTCCTTAATTCAGGAAGCTACAGATGTAAAGCAGGTGGAGAAAACAGAGTACAGGTGAAAATCTGTCATGTTTGATGAGTATATTTCTATATGGTTGTTGCTTTTATGACTTCCAGTTAATGCCATTCTTAAAATGGTGTGGAGAGCTGCTTTGTTAGTTGAGGACTAGTAAGCTCAGAATTTGTAGAATGGAGCATCTAACTGCTCTTTTCAAAAAAATAATTATGTTCCATGCACAATTTTTAAAATTGCTTGGATTTTTTGCATATTGGTTCATGCTGTGAAGGACTTTCAGGAAAAAAAAAAAGAGTATGCAAGCCATATACAAAACCATACAAACTATATACATTTTATACTACCTAAATGCCAAGAATTCGAAGTTAGTATCTCTATGTTCTAGAGTGAAGTTCTTAAAGAACATTTTTTCAGGAATGTAGTTTATTATCTCACTGTTTTATAAAAATACCCTTAGATACAATGTCAGAAATTTCAAACTGATGAAAAGGACACTGTTTAAAGAGAGACAATATGGCTTAAACATATCACCTATATTCCCATAATGTCATCAGCAGAAAATTTGAATACTTTCTGTTGCATGCATGGAAGTTTTCTTTGTTTATTTAAATACGCCTTTCTGTGGAGGTTGGTGAAGGCAATTCACTCTTGCTTAGACAATCCAATGAGAAAATAACTGCAGTATGGGTAGGCCATTCATGCAGAAAATATCTATACTACAGAGTATTTTGTAGCAATTTAGAGTATGCATAAAACAACACATCCTTCCAATAGCTATTGACCTAGTCTCTGTATATCCTTCTCCTTGATAATTGTCAAGCCCATTAGCATTCCAGTGATAGGTTAGAATGACACAATGGCTTACCTACCTGGCACAATTTAGATTTTTTTTTCATTTTCATTTTATTCAATCCAGCTGTGGAGTTAGCTACACTTAAACCAACATGCGCTTATGTAATGGCTCACTGATGGCTATGTTTATTAAAGACAAAAAGAGCAAGGACGTTATAATCCAGTTACCAACAGATTTGAAATATCATGTTTCTACAGATATTTCTATGGTGTTCTAAGTTACATTGTAAAATCATTTCCCTATTGGTCCTATATATCTGCTGCTTGCTGACATCATCAATAGTTTAGCATTGCAGACACCCAAAATAATGTAACGTTTTTCTTCTTGTTCACAGCTATGCTTGCTTTCAGACTTATGTCTATGTATTTTTCTTTCCCTCCAGGTAATGCATTTGTGGTGAGCCTAGCTTTGGCTGATCTGGTGGTGGCCTTGTATCCATACCCACTGGTGCTCTTAGCTATTTTCCGCAATGGATGGACACTGGGTGAAACGCACTGCAAAGCGAGTGGCTTTGTGATGGGACTGAGTGTAATAGGCTCCATTTTCAACATCACTGCAATTGCAATAAACAGATATTGCTACATATGTCATAGTTTTGCCTATGACAAAGTGTACAGCTGTTGGAACACAATGCTGTATGTCTCCTTAGTCTGGATTTTAACAGTGATTGCAACTGTGCCAAATTTTTTTGTTGGCTCTTTGAAGTATGATCCACGCATCTATTCGTGCACGTTTGTCCAGACTGCAAGCTCCTACTATACGATAGCTGTTGTGGTCATTCACTTCATTGTCCCTATCACCATTGTCAGCTTCTGCTACCTTCGAATTTGGGTTTTAGTGCTTCAAGTCAGAAGACGAGTCAAGTCAGAAACAAAGCCAAGATTGAAGCCAAGTGACTTCAGAAACTTTCTTACTATGTTTGTGGTTTTTGTGATTTTTGCCTTTTGCTGGGCACCTCTAAACTTCATTGGACTGGCTGTAGCCATTGATCCTACGGAAATGGCACCAAAAGTTCCTGAATGGCTATTCATTATAAGCTACTTAATGGCCTATTTCAACAGCTGCCTTAATGCAATAATATATGGTCTTCTTAACCAGAATTTTCGGAATGAATATAAACGAATTTTAATGTCACTGTGGATGCCAAGGCTTTTCTTCCAGGACACATCCAAAGGAGGAACCGATGGCCAGAAGAGCAAGCCTTCGCCTGCTTTAAACAACAATAACCAAATGAAAACTGACACCTTGTAAATGTGTAATAGTCAATGCAAGAGTTTGTCATGAAGAAAACCAAGATCATAGAC
>NW_008238359.1:8449669-8457740 GCF_000691975.1 Corvus brachyrhynchos
ACACTTCATGACTGGAATACTGTCTTCATAGTAAAGCACATTGCTCTTGATTCATGATTTATACAAGATATCAATTGAAAATATGTTTCAGAATTAAAGCAGCAGGTGGGTGCAAGCTGTTTTAGTTCTGAGAGCTGAATCCGGCTTCCAGACATATGAATGAGGTATTTTTTTACTTCAGTGAGAGTTTTGCATTCTTTATACAAGATCAGGATTCATTTCTTAGAAGATGTAGTGAGTCTATGTGTACAGCAGCTCATCAAGGCTCTGGAGTGGTATTTTCCTCCCTTCTGTATCTGAACAGAGGGTGAGACAGACACTCTATTTTCCACACATAAGCCAAACATTGCATTTCTGTGGATGTACTGGTGTACTGACTGTAATGGTGTCTTTGAATCAAATTTGTAAACCAGAGAGAAGAATATTTGTGTAAAAGCAAATATTAACATTAGAGACTTTCCTCACAGGTTTTTCATACTCACCTACATTGAGAATGGGAATACAGTGTGTCTACTCTGTTCATCTTTTGTGGTCAATTTTATGGTAGATAATGTAATACAATTGGTTGATTTCTCACAGATTTACTTTACACAATATTCTTCCTTTAGAAAAGATTGAATATTAATTGAACCTCATTTATTTACCAAAATATCTATATAAAATGTCATTTGATGCACTTTAGCACACCTTACACATTTGCAACAGACTGGAGATTATAGCATATGACCTGTGATCATCTGGAGTGGCAACTGGACACTAAACAGGATATCCTAGATCATCTCAAATGATGCTAAACCAAAAGAAGAAGCCCTTTTGACTGTAATGGTAGCTGATATACTTGACTCACGTCTACATCTAATCTCGAACAAAACCCACTGCTGGTGTCTAACCTAAGACAACCTTCAAGGTTCCCTATAGTGGAGATATGTTTCCTTCCATATATGATGATAAACACATGTCCAAGGATAAGATTAATTGCTTTATGGAGGTGCTTGTCTCCTTTCACTGACTTTAGAAGCAGCTTTGATCACTAGTTCAAAGATCTAATTTTGGATAGCTAGAGAGGGATTTATTTTGCCTAATTTGGGGTGAATCCGGTGTAGATGTTTGCACACAATCCATTTTCTAAATACCCACAGTAGTCCATAGAGTTCTAGGAAATTATTCCTTTTCTTTTGAAAGAGACATCTTTATTGGTCAGGGGAGCTGATCAACAGAACTCAGTGACCGTACCTTCACTGACTGTAACAGAGATCAGGTAGCTCACTTCAGGCAAAGGCAGGTGATATTAATTCCATAAATAGTGTACCTACACTTCATATTTGCAGTTCATAAAATAAAAATATTATTTTCCACTTAATTTTAAAACTCAGCTCAAATTCCAACTGGATTTCCGTTTTTCCAGGTAAGACATCGTAACAGTGACTGTGCAGATCAGATTACAGTTTGGGTTGTACTACAGAGCATTATAGTGATTTACACAACATGGTTGTACTATCTCTAAATCAGACTAAGGATCTGTGTGCAAGTACAGAGTCAATGAGCTTATTTTAACATTAGACTTGAAATGCACATTACTCTTAGCATTTCTTAGCAGTGCTGTTCAGTGTAGAGGAGCTAGGTCTCTGGTAAATCCATGTCAGGTATTGAAATGGGACAATGAAGAATTCAGGTTGCTGTTACATTCCAGTTTGGGTTTCCTGATCTGGCTATTATGAAAAATATTTCTGTAGTAATATTAATTTTTACAGCAAATATACTGCTTCTGAAGCCATAAAGATGTATTAAATATCACCCTTATGTTGCTAGAGTGATAGAAAAATATCAAAGAACCACAGTATTTTAAATGTTCTATCTGCTCGCCATAAGCCTATGTAAAGTACAGCAAAGCAACAAATGTGATAATTATTTTAGCTGCTTTCATGTTCTTCACATGATTTTGGATAATCTCAGAAGTTCAGTACCCTCAGACTCATACAGTAGTAGGCTGATAAGAAGCTGAAAACTTTGTTGGTAGAGGTAATAAAGAGATGGGACAAATATAACCTGGTAGCAGAAAATAAAAACATTGTGGCTAAAAGTAGCAATCATTAATAGGTAGGTTTTACCTGAAACATAAGTTTGTAAGTCTGAAACAATTTTGATATGTGTTGTCATTCTTCCTGACTTCCACAGCAAGATATGGAACACAAAATCAATATACATTTATATCCACATGTAAAATTTCCCGCAGAGTAAATAAGGAGTTTCAAGAGTCTCTGAAACTTGTAGGAAAGGATATAAAATTTGATTCCTTGACAATCCTACTTTTTCTGGCTTCTCTGAGTACTCAAAATTGTGACTTGAAAGTCAAAATTTGTTGTCTGACTAATAGATAAACTATTATTAGAAGTAAATTGGTAGATCTTGGTTTATCACTTGCTGGAATGAGTCAGAATAGAGTCCAAAAATTATTGGTTTAGCTTCATAAAATAAATTTAAATGTTGGAACCATTTCTTTGGCCATAAAAATGAGCTGCTATCACTCTTGATACTCATGAGAAGACTTGGAATTTGTATAAAGTCATTTTACAAATTACATCTGCTCTTTAAAAACTAAATATCACTTTAAGAATCCTTGTTCTCATATGTTCCCAATGAAGCTCACACAAGTAATTGAATAGAATCACAGAATCATGGAATGGCCTGGGTTGGAAGGGACCATAAAGATCATCTAATTTCAACTGCTCTGACCTGGTCAGGGATACCTTCCACTAGACCAGGTTCCTCAAAGCCCCATCCAGCCTGGCCTCAAACATTGCCAGGGATGGAGCATCCACCTCTCCAGGCAACCTGTGCCAATGTTTCACCACGGTCACAGAGAGAAGTGTTCCAGAATTGGATCCTTCCTCACAAATGATGGAAGATTTTTGGAACAGTGCTAAACTATCAGGTGTGGATTTTACCACCACAGCATTACCTGAAAGGGACTCTGCAGTGCATGGTGGTTGCAAAGTCAATGGAGCTATTATTGTGCCAGGTACTGGTACTTGTTGAGTCCTGATGTATGGACAATAACTCACACCTATTAAAATAATTTTTATCCATGTATTACTCCAAAGCATTGCATTTGAGTTGATGTGGAAATCAATCAAATCCATAAAATTAAAATTTTCCTGAAAGTCATTCAAATGCATAAAAATTATATTAATTTAGATGACTAAATGCAGCTCTCAATGGTGAAAAGTCTTCGTGTAGGAATGTATATTTCTACCTACATCAGAAGCCTTAAATTAATTTTCTCCCTTTTCATACTTTAATTCAAAATCTATTTTTTCTCAAATTAAGTCTGAAGGAAAACTTTATAAATGCACCGTCAAGAGAGGTGATATGGTTATAGCGTGATTTGAAAGTGTAGTCAGGAAGAACATACCAGCTCTGAACAGATTCATGCATCTTTGAGGAAATTAATACTTTTGTTGTATAAAAGTATTTGCACCAGCATATCTGATATAGGCACTTTAAGAAAAAAAGAGGAATAAAGTCAGGTACATCCTGTGCTCTGCACAAGGTAACTAGTGAAGGAAAAACTAGGGCCTCAGGGACAAAGTCTGTTTCCAGAAAATGTGGAGTGTTTTCAAACTTTTAGTGTTATCTTGATTAAAAAGTGTTGTCTTTTCTATTGATTAAAAGAAGTAAATGTATTCTAGAATTGTTCTTACAGTAGAACTCAGATTAGAAAACAGCTTACTCTCGCATAGATGGGTGAAAACCAGTTGTAAATTCTGTTTCAGTAAAGAGAGAAGTGGAGGTGTGGTAATGTCTAAATGAGACTGAAACAATGCATTAGTCTTATCCTGTCTTTCTGTACAAGTGAAAATGTCACTCTCAAAGAAGAATTAAAACTAAAGGTACAGTCCTATAACTGTTTGATGAGATTTCTCACTAAATTATTGACTGAATGAAATAATTCTGCCTTGCTCATTCTCAGAGGCAGAAGTGCGTTTCTGTCTCTCCACTTCTTCCTTTAAGAAAATACTTAGACAAAAATTTTTGCTTTCATTTCCCAATTGTATTTTAATGAATTGCACAAGTCTGGGAATTTGCCAATGAATAAATATATATGGAAGATTGTATATATTTCTTAATATGTATATAACACAATTTTGGTCATCTGAACAATTTGTTGCACTTAAAGATGTTTACAGATTTAATGGAAAATGAGGAAGACAATTTATTTTCAGTCATCTATTGATATGTTGCTAGTTTAACTGGATCTTGCACATCATTATTATCTATAATAATAAATCTGTATTTTACCTCAAGTTACAATGAGCATGCAGTGAGACCACTATAAATGTCAGCTGCAGAACACACAACTGATTCCTGTTCATTGTCTTGTTAGTAGCACCTTCATCTGACTAATGAGATTGTTTTTTCAGTCTATATTTATAAATGTTTTTGTGGCATAAAATTACACCGAGTTAAGAACACAAATTAGCTGTGAAAAATTGAATACTCCTAATTTAACAACTGGAGTTGGAGGTTGAACTGACAAAGAACGTGAGTCACTGTGTGACCCCCTGGACTCGGTCACAGAGGTGGAACTGTCCCATTCACTAACTGTAGAGACTCTTGTGTTCAGCCCTGGGGGTTTTAGTCCTTGTGCATAGCTGGGAAGGTCCTATGGAATGCTGCTGAGTTTCACCCACAGAACACGTTAATCTCATGACATTGTGCAGGCAAAACTCAAAATAGTTCAGTGGCTGCAGAATGTAGCCTTGAAACTGCTGTATAAAAGGAGAATTCTTCTTTGGAAGAACAAAATAGAGCTGGCCACAAAACCAGCATTTTAAAAAAATCATATTTTATGTCTGAAATACATAGCAACTAATTTTACTCTTCTGTAAACCTACTGAGGTTCCCTTTACCTACAGTCATGTGATAAAATCAACTAAATGCATGTGAACTGATAGTACAAGCAATCATAAGTGAGGTCTGTTCATGCCAGCTGTGTTTTATTTACAAACTAATGAACAGTGAGGTTTTGTTCAAGAAAGAAAAAAAAAAGAAACAAAAAAAGCCTGTGAAAGCAATTCATGTGATCATTCTTTTAAATTGCTCGTGGCAAATAACCAGTTTGCCTGTATTTAGCGTGAGTGTAACCATTACATCCTGGGAAGAAAAATCGAAAAGGCTTTGCAAAAGTTAAATTATACAGTCCTGTTCCAAGGCAAAAGATACTCTACTCTAGAAATATGCACTCCCAATTTTCAGAAGTCTCCATAGGACACTGAAATATACACAGGATGGTGTGAGGGCAAAATGTGGAAGATGCACAATTGTGAATTTAAATGCTTTTTATTTTGCCCACAAAACAGAGCTTGCCTGACTACTCTGAACATAGAACCAGTGCAAGAATATGCCAGGCCCAGGAAGCACTGGAAACCTGCTGATGTCCACGATGGTTTATGGGAGGATAAGGCCTCAACTATTGCTAATAGAAATGTGGTTCCTCTAGCAGATACTGTCACTGTCACCTCCTAATCTTCTGCTGACAGCAAACTTCCAGGACTCTATTTTTTGACTCTTCACTGCATTAGCACATCTTTTTCATGCTGCTTTTTTTTTCCCATTTTTCATGTCAGGATCATCTTGGTGCAGCCTTGTTTCCCCAGCCTTAACAATTTATGTGACTGAGGAGTCTTTAGCAGTCTCTATAACTGACAGAAAAGTTTTTCCAGGAAGAACCAACTCTCTCACAGCCTCTTACTTTCAATGTCAGTACTTTTTCTAGTTACAAATAGTTATTATGAAAAAGGAAAAAAATAAAAAAAAAGAAAACACACCTCAAAACCATTGTTAAGAGACTTTCTGGCTTGCAATGTTCATATCTCTGTGGCAATCAGCATATCAGGAGATAGAAATTTTCCCTCACAATCTCAAGAATACTGTCAGAATACCAGAATCATGTCTTAGGTTGGGAGAGATCTCCAAAATTCAAATTGTCCTATTTCCTGCTCAAAACAGATCTAAACTGATCAAGTTGTTAAGGTCCGTGCCCAGTCAATTCTGAACATGTCCAAGGATGGAGACTACACAACCTTTCTGGACATCCCGCATCAGTATTTGATCATCCTCACGGGATATTTTTGCCCTAATATCTATTTGTAATCTCCCACCTTGCAAACATGCACCCATTGCCTCCTGTCCTATCACTGTGTGCCCTCAAGAAGACTCTAGCTCTATCATCTTCTGATCAGCTAGATGTGGACAGAAGCACTGTCTGCCCTTCAGCTTCTCTTCTCCAAGCTGAGCAAACCCAGCTTTCTCAGCCTTTTCTCATATTGCCTGTGTTCAATGTCCTTTAACCAGCGTGGCGGTCTCTGCTGGACACACTGCAGTATATCAATACCAATCTTGCACTTTAGAGTCCAAAAGAGAACACACTGTTCCAGATGTGGTCTTAAAATCACTGAGCAACATGGATCACTTCCTTTTCCCTTCTGGTGACCCTTTTCCTAATGCAGCCACCTGCTGCAAACACATGCTCATGGCTCATGGTGAGCTTCTTGTTCACAAAGGAGCCCCACAACCCTTTTTCCAGAGCTGCTTCCAAAATGGTTGAGCCCCAGCTTGTAGTGTTACATGGTGTTATTCCATCCTACGTGCAGTATCTTTCTCTTACGGAGCTTCATGATGTTCCTTGTAACCCATATCTTCAGCTTGTCCAGGTCCCTCCAGATGGCAGCCCTGCCCTTCAGGACATTGACTGCTTTCTCCAACTTGGTGTTGTCCACAAACTTACTAAGGATGCACTCTGTCCTATCACCTGGGTTGATAGTGAAGACTTTAAGCAGGATTGATCCCATTATTGCCCACTGAGGGACCCCATTAATTACTGACCATTAGCTGGACATTGCACCACTAATCACAGCTCTTTGGTTCCACCAGTTGAGCCAATTCCCCACCCACCATTTTGTCTTATACAGCCCTTATCTTCCAAATTCAGTGATAAGGAGACTGTGGGAGATAGTGTCAAAGACGTCATTAAAATCGATGTGCACAACATCCACTTGCTTTCTCTTGGCCACAGCACCCATCACCTCATCGCAGAAGGCAGTGAGGAAGATCAGGTATGATTTCCACTTGGTAAACCTAGAAAAACAGGTAAAGCCTGGAAAAGTCCTCATTGTGGCCTTCCTGTACATTGAGGGAACCTACAGAGAAGATGGGGCAAGACTATTTATGAGGGTGTGTAGTGACAGCACGAGGGGGAACGACTTCAAATTGAAAGAGAGTAGGTTTAGGTTGGATATTAGGAAAAAAATCTTTACTGTGAGAGTGATGAGGCACTAGAACAGGTTGCCCAGAGAAGCTGTGAATGCCCCATCCCTGGAGGTGATCAAAGCCAGGTTGGATGGGGTTTTGAGTGGAAGGCATCCCAGTGGAGTTGAAACTAGATGATCTTTAAGGTCCCTTCCAACCCAGGACACACTGTGGTTCTATGATTCTATGATAAACCTGTGCTAGCTGCTCTTAATCTCCTTCTTGTCTATTTTTGTGTTTAGAAATTAATTCTGAGTGGATTTGCCTGATCATCTTCCTGGAGACTGAGGTGAGGCTGATTAGTCTGTAGTCCCCTGAATGCATCTTTTTGCCCTTCTTCAATGTCACAGCGGCCTTTTCCCAGATCTGAGGAGCCTCCACAGGTGCCATGGCATCTCACAAATGATGCAGTGGGGCATCACAATAGCACTAGCAAGCTTAAATGCATCCCATCTGGTTCTATGGACTCATGTATGCACAGGAGATTTAAATGATGCCTAACTTTCTTCCTCTGCTGCGGGTACTGGTTTGCTCCCACGGATCTTGCTAGAAGGCTCAGGGACCTGGGAGCCCTGAGGACAAGTCTTCCAACGAAAAAACTGAGATGAAAACTGCAATGAGTGAATCAGTCTTTTCCTTATGATTTCTCACTAAATTCCCTGCCCCACTGGTAAGTGGGCACCCAGAGTTCTTACCCTTCCTTTAATACCAATGTTTTCATAGATACTGTCCTTGCTGCCCTTCACCTTGCTCACTTCTGGTC